>NW_010416898.1:26598-28160 GCF_000710305.1 Buceros rhinoceros silvestris | reverse complement strand
ACACGAACAAGGGAACTGTGGCCAAAGGGACCCGCACAGCCCAGGGCCGCGCAACGCCCCGTGCTGCCAGCACCCACCGCAGACCATCTCCCAGCCGCCTCTGCCCTGCCTGCTGCCGGTTCGGTGTGTCCACCATGACCCGCGGCTGCCATAACAGCATCGGGGGGTGCCCGCCCGGGCAGGGGGGAGTTAAATATTACGCACGTTCAAGCACTTCCAAGTTGCAGTTGGCCAACTCTGTCCGAAAGGGCTGCTCTGTCTCAGGTGAAGCAAATTCTTACCTGAGGCGTAATTTTTTTTGTGAACGAAGATCTGGAAAGGGTTTTCCCCACGCTCACTGCAAGCGATGAGTGCACCCTTCGGGGCTGCACGGTGGGTTTTTTAGGTGAGGCGCAGCGTGCGCGGAACTGGCCCCACCCTTTACACCTGAGGTTCGTCTGCCAGGGCCCAGCGAGCTTGGATGGTGACAGCGAAGTCCTCGGGTCGTAGATTTGGTTAGAGCGTCCCTCTCTGAGATGATGGATGAGCCTTACAGGGCTAAACGAGCTCCATCTGCCCGGGTTTGGAGTCAGAGTTGTCCTTCTCCTAGGATGGCTGCCCGAAGGCTAGTGAGCCCATCCTGCCCGTGGACACACTTTGTCTGACCCTTCAGCTGAGACCTGTCTGGCCTGGGAGACCCCACCGGAGGCACATGCCACCACCAGCACAGCTCTCAAGCTCACAAGGGCACGCAAGCTCCTTCCCCATGGCAAGGGGGTGCCCGTGAAAGAGTTTTGGGGTAAGATCAGAGCATTAATGTGTCTGACACCAAATGTGTTCACAGCTGCCAAGTAATGATATTATTTAGGTAAAGGTGTCTGAGCAAAGTGTTTGGGTAATTTGTTCGCTATTTGCATGTGACAGGATGTTTTCCAAGTGATAACAGTAATTTAAGCATCATCTCTGTGGGGTATTACAGGTGTAAATTGCGTTTGCATCTCTGTGCAACTCATGCTATGACAGTTAACAGCATCTCAAGAAAAACCTGTTGTAGATCACCACTAGGTAGAGGATGATAAGTGATAAAGCTTCACAGGCACCATAGGGAAAGCAGCACTGGGTGCCCTCTGGGGAGCCGTTTACGAAGCAAACGGATAAAAAAGACGTTCTGGCAGGACTGACTAAGGCTGTGCCCAGTCCTCAGCTATGTGCAGCAAAGGCCACTGGGTGAGAGAGGAGACACCAGAAAAGCGCATTTCTGGCTCGGTCCAGAAAGCCTCTTTGATCACGATGCGCTCTTCTTGCCAACAAAGCGGTTTCTTTCCCTCCCAGCGTTACCTCAGGTGGGTGCTAATTCTCTCAGCACAGAGCCAGGCAAGTTGCCTTAATAGATTTATATTAAATCTAAACAGCACATTGCTAGCCCAGGAGCTGCCCTCACTGGTTGTGGCTGAGCCAGTTCAGCAAGTGTTTGGAAGAGCTGCGTGCGAGCGGAAAGCCTGGCAGCCTCGGCAGGGCGTGGATAGCGGCAGCGGTGGACAATTTCTTCCTCCACCATGGGAGTGAGAAGAGGGGGTGTGTTT
>NW_010416898.1:22024-26444 GCF_000710305.1 Buceros rhinoceros silvestris | reverse complement strand
GAATTCACAGACAAAGAGGACTCAAAGCAGAGTGTGAGCTTTCACAGTATTTGGTGGTGGTCTTGGTTTCCGTAATCCTCCGCATAATTACAAAGCGGTTCTGTAAATTTTCATTTAAAAAAAAACATTTCCAGTACTGCTGTGTTTGGGAGACAAACCGTGATGCAAATACATTCTAGAATCTCAGAAACTGAAAAACAATAAAAATCAGAAATCTGTTTTATAAATATGATCATTTTGCCCTGGGGTTTTTGAGAGCTGACTTTAGGTTCGAAGTCAGCAGTTAGGGAAAGGATGACACAATTCAATTTTATTTCCTCTCCTCATCTAAGAAAAGTATTTTCTCAGAGGAAGCAGGGAAAAAATAAAGTTTACTCTTATTTCTTTCAAGTTACTGGTATATCTGAGGGCTTCTGACAATCTCCAGCGAGCCTGCCGAGCAAGTCCTTGGTACACCACTCTTAATGGGGACCTCTGTTCAGTCGCCTCATTCTTAGTGCCAAAATTAAACACGCTAATAAACCAACAACGCTTCGGCGATGCTGATCTTTGCTGAACTCCCCCAGGGAGGTGCTGACCTTGCAGAGTGAATTATTATTTCGCGTTTAATGGCACGTTTTACACTTTGTCTGGAAGAAGCTGGTGACGCTCCAACTGCCCTGTGTTATAAACCTCCTGCCTTCACTGCTCGCCTTCAACGCTCTGGTATTTTATACTCATGTGAAGAAGGCCGGATGTCAGCACGATCCTGTGCGGTTTCCTTTAAGTGAAAGGCAGTGTTTCACTAGAGAAACATTTCGCTTTGAGAATATGAAACTTTTCTTCCACAGCGCCACTGGAGAGAGTTTCTCACCTCAATTTTAGCAACACATTCTGATGTCTTCTTTCTAAAGAAGCACAATATCCCGCAGGATGCTGGGGAGACGACAGAGAGGGGGTACACCCCAGTCAAAATGTGCTCAGTTCTGGTGAATTCTCATTCTGTTCATTTTTATCTGGTGTTCAGTCACCATCGGTATTGCTGAGCAGTCATTTACATCCATTCTGAGGGGTTACTTGCTTGGGGTGGGAATTTTCAGTTGCTTGTCTAAATAAAAAAGTCTGTCCTTGGAGAAACTGGGGGGTGGGGGGAACAAAGAAAGATGCAGTTATGGGGAAAAGCTGTTTCTTTCATAGAAATGTCATTGTGCTTCCTCAGGAGAAAATTAAAACAACTCTGTGTAAACTCAGCACCATAAAATGTTAGAACACCTTGCCCAAAAATCGACGCAGAAGCAATGCCCAGGTTATTAGTAGTTCACGGCTGAATTGTGCGGCGAGACAAACCACTTTCTACTGTCCATCAAAAAGAGCGCTCCTGGCAGCAACAAAAGAGCGCTGTGACATTGAGGGTCCTGACAGCCCGCCTTGGAAGGGAGAGCTCAGCTCACCATGAAAATAAATGAGGAGGTTGTGGCGGATTCACCCGTTTTTCCATATTCAGTAGCGAACCCCGCGTTGTCCGCCCCTGGATGACAGCAGTTCTGTTAATTTGCTCAGCTGCAAGCGATTGCTTCGGCTGTAGTTCGGCAGACCAGGAGGACGGGGTTGAGAAACACCCGTTTTCCTTCTCCCCACCACAGCTTTCTGACTGTGATAAGAAGAATCATTCATCTGGGAAATTCTCCAGTGACAACTACTACTACTAAATGTTTTGTGAGGAAGCCGTTACACGTGTGAAATGAAACTCATTCAGTTCATTTCTGCGGGGCTTTTACGTGCCTTTTTTTTTCCCTTTGAGTAGTTGAAAAGAAAGACTTTTACCAGATGGTGATAACACTGCTCCTGTCCTCGATTTGCTGAGTCTGTGACACACCTTTATAGAAATCACTTCTTTGAGAGAAAGGGGTAAGTCTTTTCTGGTGCCTGCTCAGCTTGGAGAGGTCCAGAGGTGCACGTGTCAGGGAGCTTGAAATCAGCTACTTGCAAAATGAGACATAAATACCGACTCAGATCGCCTGGCTGGGGCACGAGATAAAACCCCAGGGCTTTAGTTTATCAGTCCTTGTGCATCAGTCCGATGCAACAGTAACTCCAGCAATCTTAGGCAGAGCTTCAATGCAGTGCAATGGGTTGGTTTTGTTTTTAAAGTGAGATTGAAGCCTATTTTTATTTTTAAAGGTGGGTCAGTTCCAGAAGCCAGGTTGTAGCCTGGGCCCACAGACAGTGGTACCAGCCCCTTACTTACAAGAGCAGCAATTCCTTAAGCTGATGTTGCAGCTACTGCACAGAGAAGCCACGGCCTTTGGCTGCTCCAGGGACCCTGGGGCTGTCTTTGCCCTCTCCTCTTGCAATGCTGTTGCTCAACTCAATGCACACTCCTCTGGGCAGCATCCAGCAAACTAAAGGAAGCTGCCCCAACACTCCAGCTGGACTCCACATGGGGAGTATCACAGGACAGTCTCCTTTCACGGCAATAGAGCATCAAAAAACACACAGGGATGGCAGCACGTCTTTCTGTAATGAAACAGTGAACACCCCTGGAAAAAAATTGTAGAGACCAGCAAGGTCTTGCTGCAAGGAAAGGGCTCCAAGGCACTATAGCACTGTAATGATAATTGTAAAGAGAATTTGACTGCCACGGTGAGTATCCATAATCGTCTCTTTTGGCAGCAACTTGAGCAATTCACTTCTCTCCCGTTTTCACCCTACAGTTCCTGAAATTGCTTTTCATTTTTCTTTATTTTGTAGTGCTGTGTTGAGGGGGAAGGGTAATTTCATATCCAATTCTTGTGTCAGCCCTCGACCCAGCAATAGCTGTAGAGTAATGCGCCTGACACCTCAAGCCACCGTCGTTGTCACTGTTCTTGACAGCACAGCCTCTGAGGAGTGTATCGCTAACAGCTCAACCTGCCACTCACCTCATTTTCAAGTGAAAATGCCCCTCCAGGCCCCTGTTACTGCAGACACGCAGGCAGCCCCGAGCAAGCCTGTCTTCAAGCACATGTCGTGGTGTTGGACACGCCCGAGTCAGAAAAGAGACCGTATGGTGAGAGGACCTTGGCTCGGTTTTAGTGTGTGCTGTGGCCTCTCCTGTCCTAGGAGTTTCAGAGAGGGAAGGACCCCACAGAGTATCTCTCCAGGTCAAGATCCACTCGGTGTTTCTCCATGATGTGCTTTCAAGCTCTCACCCTTCCTCTCAGAAGCATTCTAGGGAGCTGCTGACACAGGCAGAGGTTCACGCACAACCCTGCAGAGTATCCTGCCTGGATGTTGGATTCAGAAGGGCATCAGGCACACAGGAATAATGCCTTATAAAGCCCAGCACATGTTAGACAGGGTAGATGTGTATTCTTCAACCTGTTCCTCCAGGAGACTACCTGGCATGTCCCCATGGCCGGGTGGATTGACTGACTCCACAGAGAGGACTCTTTGGGAAGAGCAGAGGTGAGGTAAGAGCTCTGGCTGCCCTAACAATGCTCCTACTAGAGATCTCGGTGTGACAAGTGTCACTGTGGCCTGCAGGCTGGCTCCATGTCTTCCAGGTTTTGTAACAGAAATGAGGGAGAACAGGATAGTGCCGTAGATTGCAGAATTGTGTTTATTTAACTTGAGAGATATACCCAGAAAGAGACGGATACATCACAGTCATTCCTCTATCTCGAACCATACAGGTGAGCTAAATCCTCATAATCAGCATTGCTGCAGTAAAAGGAATCAGTGTGAATGGGTTGCACTGCAGATGACCTTCTAATTTACGTTCTTGCCACATACAGCCCGAGACCCAAGAAAAGTGCACGATGAATAAATGTGCTCTTTTTTAGTGTATTCTTATTAGCGCTGCCTCAGAAAGAAGGGTTAGAGATCTTTTCTGGTAGAAATGACAAACAAAACTCAAGCCCATGCTCAAAAATGTGCCTTCTATCAACTGACACAAGAACAATTCATGCAAGGAAAGGTTCATCTTTGATGAATGATGTGGTAAATCACTGCTCTCACAGAACATTTGCAGTGCAGATTAAGGTGATACGGGCTACAGGTATCTTAGTACACGTTTCAGTCTTCATTTAATTTTAATTGCATACAATGCAACGCTCTGACTCCCTTAGAAACCTTTTTTTGACTCCCTCAGAAACTTTGTTGCTGTGTCAGAGGCTTAAATTAATCTAGCTGAGCAGGTGTCCTGGGTTCAACATGGAGGAACTGGATGCTCCCATGTTGTCTGGCTTTCTTCTTCCCAGAGAGCTGTGGTTCTCCCAAGCTTCCGGGAAGGAGAACACGCCTCCTTGAATGAAGTCATAAAAGGGGGTGCGCCGAGAAGACTCGACGCCATTTTGCCATCTTGCTTTCCCCCTCTCTGCTCTATCTGCCCTCCTCTCTATCTCGTCCGCGCTGCTACGGATATGCTGTGCAGGACTCTGCAAGCTTATGCCCTCGGGCT
>NW_010416898.1:15963-21600 GCF_000710305.1 Buceros rhinoceros silvestris | reverse complement strand
CCCTTATCCCTGCGGTGGATGAAGTAGCCCCTACGCGCTGTGGAATTTGAAGAGATTCCCTTAAGACGCGACCTGGCCGGCCCGCGGCACAGATGTGTGTGGGGGGGAGTCTGGAAGCAGCGTTCATCCCTTTACTGAGTTCCCTACAGCCACCCCAGAGGAGAAGAGTTCTATTTGCATGAAAGGTTTGCCTCAGGAGAGAACCCCATTATCGAGCTTTGCGCAGGTGAACGGATAACTACGGGCGGACTTTTGCCTTCCCTCTGCCACCAGCGTGGTGAGCCAGTGTGGGGTGAAGTTTGTAAGCGGCGGGAATTAGCCCGATCGAGATGTATTCTCCCTCATCTCTTTCTCTCCCTTTCCCAGTCTGCTTTTTACTTCAAGGGCATCTGTCTTATTAAATGTTCCTGCTTTTATTGCTCATATATGTAGCCTGTGTTATTTCCTTAGCCCGAAAAGCCTAACGAGCTCACTAAAGCTCTTATCAGCACCTTTAATGAGCATCAAAAGTTTTGTGTGTGTGTTTTGGCAGGATTCCCAGCTAAAACACACCAGTCCATCGCATCCCTTTCGGTACGGGGAACAGACCCCTTTTCAAACCGCGACAGCAGGAGACCACGTTACTTTGAGAGGAAGCTGGGGGGAAAGTACCGTGACAGTTTTCCTCTGGTCTGCATGACTGTGAAACCAGGCCGAGCCCCGAGGCAGGATTCCTGCATCCTTCTCCAATCGTAGGAAGCTCCGTGGGCGCTGGCTGCTCTCAGACAGACAGGAACCTCACACGGTGAGCAGGCTTCCTCTGGCCTCCACCCTGGAGGCTCATACCAGGCACTGAGTTCAGACCCACGTACAGTGATAAAAGCGGGTGCTACTTTCCAGTGTCTTTGCAGTAATTTAACTTCGAGGCAATTTGAGAGGACACAGTCTGAAGGGAGACAGGGAACCAAACAGCTGGGCCAGATGACATACGCGCTCTCTTTCGGGTGCCCTGGGGAGCAGCAGTGATGAACTCTAAATAAAACGCCCTCCGATCCTTCCTCAGAATATGGGATGCAACGTGAGGAAACTGAGATGTGAACTGATTACACGCAGCATAAATCATTACAGGAGCAATAAAAAAAAGGAGATGAGAAGCATTCCTCGAAGAAACCATGCTCTCTGGAAGGGCAGTAGCCCTTCAAGAAAACAGTCATGCTAGAAACCACTAGAAAGTGGTTCTAACGGTAAATTAAAACCAGCACCAGGCTAGTTACCAGACAGGCTATTTACTAAAGGGCTTTATGTCAAAAATTCCCAGCCTGAGCTGCCTGGTTTTCAGGAACCAAAAATTGCTCTTGGTAAAGAAGGAATAAAGCTTAACCATTAAATTCTAAGAGTAATCCCCTTAAGCTCTGTGGAAGTCGGGTCTTTGGTCACGCGTGCTCCTCTGTGGATACAGAAGAGAGAGAGTTCCAGGACTCATCCACAAAGCGAACAGCATTTGGCCAGCGACAAGGCCTGTGAGCATCCCACCCCCCGGAGCAGTGCAGACCTGAGGATGCCATCATCAGCTTCTTTGAGGCTCAAGAGTTCACAGCTCACACAATCCCTTCACTCGGAGCTCTCCTCGGGATGGCCAATATCCTTTCGAAAGCCTGCTCTTGCTTGAAAGAGCCATAAAAGGAGATGGTTAGGAGGAGATAATGCAAATAGGCGAAAGATTGCATGATGCAAATCGTCTGAGGAGAGTATTCGAATGGGAAATATGTAGAATTGGGATTTTCAAGGGAGTCAGGCATTGCACTACTTGTGAGTCAAGGGATTATTTCAGTATTGGTATATTAGGAAATCTGACGTGGGTGAGGGTTTAGAGGCCATGAGGGCAGAGAGAGGAAACACCTGCCTTAATCAAGGTGTAAAGATGGAGAGCACACACAAACAAGGCCTCAGAAAGGGATGTTGTGCACAGAATATCGATTTGGAAAGGAAGAAAAAAAGGAAAGAAAACCAGCGGATTTGTGTTGCTAGACAGAGGGAGAACAAAAGAATGTACTGCGACTGTACACAGTGCAAATCTCTTCTGGAAACTCAGCAAGAGGAAAGGGCAAACACAGAACGAACAACCTCTTCTGTGTTTCTTATCCTCGCCATCTTTAACTAGAAGAATAAGGCAGTGGGAAAAGCTGGGGAGCTTTGGAAATGGAGAACTGAAGGCAGGATCTGCCTTCCAACAGCAGGGGTGCAGGACTCACTGTCATCGTTCTAGCAGAGCTTTAGATATTGTCAAATCGCAGCTTGAATGACTGACGAGGGCATCATACTGCAAAGGATTCTGCCTCCCCGAGAGGAATGCATTAGCGGCTCCTTGGTTGCAAGTTTATGCTTTGAACTCATCCAAGGGTATGAGAGGTCTGACACTAAGCACTGATGCGTGTTTGACGGTTGAATGCGATGGGAAATGTGCTTCTCCATCTTCTGCGCTGCACAAGGCATCAGAGATAAACTAGGTGAGGAGGCAGGATGGCTTCACCACAGACTATGAGCTATTTTTAATGTAAATGATTTCTAAACTCTGTCTAGGCCTTGGAATCACTATTTCAGTTTTTATCTAGGTTCTAAGCACAACACCACATGAAGAAGCACAAAATCATTTACAAAAATACATATTCCACACTGATTTATTCTACTGTCTTATGCTTTGCTTCAGTAGTTTTTCTTTTAATTTAAATTTCAGGAGGAATATTAAGGTAAAGCCGTAGCTAAGAATAAAGACATTGATATCGTTGATTGTTGAGATAGAAGATTGAGGTTATTTTTTAGATAAAGGGCATTAGTTTTACAACAAAGGGTTGCTTATTTCACAGTTCAAAACTAGGCTGTTCTTTCCTCCTAATTTCAGCCCAGAAAGGAGTTACACCGATGCAGGGGTAGTGCCTACCCTGGCAACGGTTCGCTCCATCTCCACCAGAACTTGGAAGCCAACAGTAAAACCTTTCGGAGTCTTATTTACCCCTTGCACCAAGTGCAGCTAGTGCACACACGAGCACCGGGCCACCCGGCACAGCACCCTGACCTGCTGCCTGCTGCCCCGGCACAGCAGCCCGTAAGAGCCCGGTGTCCCCGCCAGCTATAAAGCACAAGAGCTGCTTCTGCACGAGCGGCTGCATCCCAGCACGAAGAGCTAAGGGTAAAGCTCTGCCACCGTTTACTGGGAAAGCACGTGAGATACAGGCACTTTCTCAGCGTGAGAGCAGCCCCGGACAAGGCGTGAAGGAAGATGTTCAAGAAGAGCAGTGCCGAAGGGTGCCTTAAGAAGGTTGAAGATGGAAGTGGCCTGAAGTAAAGCGGGGATCAGATGAGCCTGGAGGAGCCTGCCATTCTCATCTAGAGTCCTGCGTGCACACACATACACTGGGCAAGATCAGGAGCACCTCCATAAGTCTCAGATGCAGAAAGCTGGTATTGTTGGTTGTTTTATCACATAAACTTTTTTTTTTCATTTCCAGTCTTCTTATGATCTCCTTTATCTTTCACTTAGCATTGGTTCACGATGCTTCCCAAAGAGTGAAAACAACGGAAAAAGAGGATGTGACAAAGAGAGGTTCAGAGGAATGTGAAGACAGTGGAAGTGAGAAGCTGGGAAGAAAACTTCTGCAGTAGCACCCAGGATATAGGTATCTAACCAGAAATAAAGGTGGTAAGATTACATCGCTGAGGCCAAAGGCAAATAACGGTTGCAGCAAGCAAGCCATAAACCCCTACAGCTAGAGAAAGGCTAACAGACTTCATTTTAGTGAGTGGTGTCTGCCAGACAGCCAATGAAGAGAACCGTGATTTTAATGTCATAAAAAACGAGTCTGGAATGGAGACTTTGACTTGCAGCTTGTCTACATACCAATGAAAATCAATTTTGTATTCGTGGATGAGACTACATCAAGATATGGCGAAGAAAGGAACAAGGGCACAGCCTTACGGAGTCTGTCGGGGAAGAAGGAGGGAAGGAAAACTAATTCAAGGACGTGCACAAAGTGATTAGAAATGCAGGATACTCGGGAAGGAAAAGTGCCGCAGGAGCAAGGAGAGGACAAGATTTCAGAAGAACAGCTGGCATTTTCAAAGGTAAAATGAATGTCAGCGAGAGGAGGCTTCAAAACTTTGCATAAGAAAAAATCTTAATTTTGTAACATCCAACAGGAGATGTACTGAATATTCTGTACGAAAAGATGTCAGTCAGACAAGTAACACTATACAGTCCCCGTTTGTCTCTGACAATTATTCGGAGTTTTGCTCTCGATCTGGGATGCAGACATCAACACGGATGTCTTCTAAAGTTTTAGAGGTGAGGTGGCTCAGCCTAGAAATCTGTATCTAGATTGCGGACAAGAGCGCCATCAGGCACAGGAGAACAAGCTGTCTGCATTCCACAAGCATCTCGGCAGCAAAAATCTGGTGAGGAGACAGGCAAGAGAAGGAAAATGATTCATCTGTGGCCACTTGAGAAGTCAGGTATGGCCTTTCGAAGCAGTTTGGACAAAGCCATGCCACGCTGGTTCTGCCCCAGCAGGACACGTACTAGTTAACGCAGGGCAAGTTATCTGCCCAATGAATTAGGGCCCAAGTGCTGCTGTTGTCAGTGTAAGCACTTCATATAAAGCGCATTAACACACATAAAAGAGATTTGCAATGATGAACGAAATGCCCTTCTCTCTTTTTTCCACAGTAAATTATGGGACACTGTAGTGACACACAGAAAGTTACAGTGACAGGAAATCCTTAATTGTAGCAGCAAGAAGAATATACACCACCAAGCTCACTGGAGACAGCAACTATTAATCTTCTTTAGCATTTCTGGACAAATCTTTATCATTTCCCTTTGCAAATGGAAACTGTTTCTGTGAGATTTACAGGTACAAAATCCCTGAACTGGAATTCTGAGACCAAAACTCATCCAGACGCTGATAAATCTGAACATCTCGTAACGTATGGAAAATGTTACCGCTCTAAATCTCTCACGATGTAAGTGTTTGGGATGGCTCCCTATCCGCCCATGATTTCCCACGTGTCAGGGAAATACTCCGCACCGTTTGCTGTGTGCAGTGACAGCTGTGTGACATGAGTCGCCGGCACACGTTTCTCCAAACGTGCTCGTTGCTGTTCACTTTATACGGACCACGCCTGAGCCCTGCTCAGGAGGGACTTACCTCGGCAGCTGACTCTCCCTATCACCTTCAGAAGTTCTCCTCATCCTGCACGCACACCAGCAGCTTGCTGTCACTCAGACTACACTGAATATCTCTGATAGGCTTTGATTTTAATTGTTCTCACTGGGCTCATGCCATTGCACTGATCACTATTAGTCTCCACGCTCTACTCTCATGCTCCATTAAGTTGTAGTTTCTCTTCAGCAACCTCTTCTCTAGAACCTCTTTCTTAGAATATCTTTGCTTTTCCGTCTCTTACAATGTTAAAGCAACTCCCTGACTTCCTACTCTGCTTTATATCTCTTGAAGACTGAAACGTGAGTCAGGCACCTTATATCCCGTATCGACACGGATGTGATGGAAATCAACTCTCTCAGTCGCAGCAGCAGCAGCAGGCTGCACACTTCAGCCTCACCTGTCCTTAGGAAGCACATCTGTGTTTGCATTTATATGGGCC
>NW_010416898.1:6985-15843 GCF_000710305.1 Buceros rhinoceros silvestris | reverse complement strand
CAGCAGATGGAGAAGTCTCATATTCATAATGGTTCTGTCGAGGAAAGGAGATGCCTAGTCCTGGCATAACAACAGGACATCACCATCTCCCAGGGCACGGAGAAGGACCCTGGAACAAATATTAGAAGTCAGGGAAATAAAGAAGAAAAAAGTCCAGTGAGTAAAGGGAGGGAGATTATTTCAGCCAAAGCAAGTTGTTATTCAGACAAAGCTCTGATCACCTTGCTCTAACTTTAACCAGGCATTTAAGCCTGGTTTGGGCAGGAGGTTGGACCACATAGCTCCAGAGGTCCCTTCCAACCTGATTCTTTCCACTAGCCTATGCCTGACCCTCAGGCACTTTGGAACACTCCCCTTCAGCCATTCACATAATTTTGCTATTTCTACTTCCCAGCTATACAAGTTTAATTCCTGTCTTTGACTCGGAGTTTTCATCCCCATCTTTTTTTCGACCCCTACCTCCCCCACTTTGTTACACCTTGTTGGGCAAGAAGAGGCTGGTGACATATGTTCACCGTTGCTCTTCGTGCTCTGGCCAACAGCTTCCTCCTTTCCACTCTCTGACTTGCAGCTTTGTGAGCACAATGTGCCCATTACATTTAGGATGACATTTTAGATCTTTCCACCTCAGCAGCTCCATTGCTCATCAGTTCTGGAGGGAGCCACTGCAGCTTTCTTTAAGCACAGTTGCTTACCCTTAACCTTCTTGTCACCATTCCTCCTACCTGGGCCTATTCTGCTCTTTCATATTTTCCCAGCACAGGAACTTCACCGCTAACAGCATGTGAAACAATTTCTCCCCTGGTTCGTCTTCCAAACTATTTCTTTATGTAGGGTCAATCAACCACTGTCCTCCCTCCCCACCTTTCTTGGCTTTCTCTAATGTCCCCCATAGACAGCTGATCAGTGACACCCAACCTTCATAAGCTTGCTGCATTGTAATAGAAAATAGCCTGAACCGGTCATGCCTTCCCCTCAGGGAGGGTCACCTGTGAGGGATACTGCTACATCATCTGTCATAGTCATGCTGCTGAGAAGAAATCCCCTCCGTTCTTCACCAGAAGAACCACAGTTTCTCTACACGCAGCTGTCAGGGCACCTGGGAGAGGTGCAGTGGTGGACACACTCTTAGTCCATGTTCTGGACGGCATCAGGACACGTCACTGGTGGAAAGACACAGCATTTTCTGTGTTAAACGGCTCCCACTGACGCTGCAATGAAGTGTCCTGGTACTGGGAGATCCCAACACGTAACTGCATAAACAGCCCGGAGTTTAAGGGGAAGAGGAGGACCCTCGACTGTCCTGTCAGTGTCCATAAGGCAGGGATGTGGGAGAGTTCAGAGGGGCGGGCTGCACATCTGCATTACCAAAACTCCTGCGCTCAGCAGCGTAATTAAGCACGGGTTCCCTCCAGCCGTGGCTTTGCAGGCGGAACAGGTTGGCCACAGGACCATGCAGACCAATTTGCAGGCACAAACCCATCTGGGGACGCTGCAGTCAAGCTGGACCGGGAGCAAAAGCAAAGCACAGCATTGCCTGCCACCAATTACTTGCTCATTTTCCGGCCCATAAGACAGTGACATTTGGAGGTCACAGCTTTGCAGCAACCTTGTGATTGTTTGATTAAAATAGCCCTTTACGAACACAGAAAGGGGGGTGGAAAGGGCGGAAGGGCAGTATGGCATAAAATTGTCTTCTTTTTCCTCTTGCACCCTCAAGTTGCAGCAACACAATCTTCTACTACATTTCAGAAACCAAAACTAAGTCAGACTAGCAAAATCCTCGCCCATTCCTTATTCTCCCAGGCTATATTCAAAGTTGTCTTCGAAGCAAGAAGCTGCGACACGAAGTGCTAAATCCAGTTCGGTTGACGGCGTGTGGATGTGGCAGTAACTTTTGATGTAGCATCTTGCAAACACCTCTGGTAAGAGTTGCCAGGGATGTTTTCTCTAACCACTGAAGAAAAAGATGCGCACACAAACACCCTCTGCAAGTTTGCTTCTACCTTAGTCGGCAAAACCTTACGCTGTGTGGAACAAGGTAAACGCCAAGGTCTTCGCTGCCTCCTCGTTTATTCTGGTGATAGCAGGGAGGGTCTGGAGAACACGACACCATATGGATTCTAATTTTTTGTATAATCTGGTTGTATGTTCAACCCTGTGCCAGTGGCTTTACTCTCCATGCAAAGCAGCACCGCTGTGTCTGTTTCAAGAGGCAGCAGCTGATGGCCATCGGCTGGCACAGAGACCAGACCCGAACAAATGGCATAAAACGGAGGGACAGCAGTTCTGTCCCACCTTTCCTGCAGTGGCACAGGAATACTAGAGTTGCCTCAGGAGCAAAACGAGGAACCAAGCTGTAATAACAGAATGAGTTATCGTAGAAGAGTTGGTGCTGGAATGGACCTTAGAGATCATCTAGTCCACCCCCCTGCCATAGGCAAGGACATCTTGCACTAGATCAGGTTGCTCAAAACCTCACCCAGCCTGGCCTTGGACACGAGGGAACGAGAGGGATGTGTTTGTCCGGCACAGTTTGTCCAGGCTGGTTCTGTCTGCACAGTAACGTACGTGTTTCTGTAGAGCAGAAAACGCTGTAAACTTTTCCTCCCAGAGAACTTTGCCCTAAATTCGGAAGACGTGCTATAGTGCTGAAAGGATCTGTTACCAAGAAAAAGGATTGCATTTTTGCTTCGGCTTCTCATGTAATTCAATATAATACAGGTGTCAAGAAGCCTTTGCAGTGTCTGTAGCTCTGTTATCTGAACTACCACATGCCCCTGCAGAAAGACAAACTGTCCTCAGCCAGTCACCTCCAGATATGCAGCACAACCCTGGTGCCCTTCACGCTTCCTGAAGAGACATCAGAGGGCTAAACTCAGTTGGTGTCTTGACCCAGTGCTTGGGAGACACAGAGATCTAACTTAATGCTAAACGGGACATCTCGCTCCCTGCAGGATTTTCACCCCTCTTCCCTCTCTTGGTGTTAAATCAGGCAGGGGAGGTCTGGCAGCCCACCAAGGATGATGGTCTTGGGCAGAAGGCAGCGCCAGGCTGGGTCTCAAACCCATCCGCCTGATGTAGCACAAGGATTAGTGTGGCAGCTGCCTGGCTGAGGGTGATCCTGCGCTTTCCCAGGAAGCTGGTCCACCTCGTGAACGTGCTGGCTGTGCTAACGCAGAGCTACTGCGTGGCTTGGGGGTTTTAGGGCCAGCAGAGAGCTTGTTTACAACCCCACCACCAATCAGTCTCCTCAGCCTAGGATGAAGTTGGAGGCACACAGCTCCAGCCTGGTGGCATCCAAGCCGAGCCTAAGCACTTCAGCAAATCACTGGGTGAAATCCCCTGCACCAAGGGCTGTCACGGGTATTTACACCCACAGGACATCAGCAAGATCCAGGTAAAAACCGAAGTTGCTAGCTTTATCCTTGTGAATTAATTCCAGAGAAAGATGCATTTAGCGGTATTAGAAGGGGCCATCTCTTTCTACAGTTCTAGGTCTGAATATCTTTTCACATGGGAAGAGCGCAAAGACGAAGGGCAGGATGAAGTTGCAGTAAGCTGTACTGCTTCGCACGGTCAGTGCCACCCATGCCCGCCTGTTCCAGAGCCTTCGGATGTGAAAGCAGGTGAGAGCAGCAGACAAGCTGTCACCTCTTCCCTCCTGCTGCTCCACGGTATTTCTCTTTCTCGACTGCAGAAAAATCCCCTTCCAGTTCTGGTCTTGTGCCAGAGTGCTAGCGCCTGTCCCGTGGCAGGAAAGGACTTTTGCAGGAATCAGACCATGAACAGCCTGGGAAGCTCTTGGCCCCATTCTGCTGCTCCCTGCACCGTCTACTCCCTCTGCAGCAAAGAGCCAGCGTGGCCGTGTCAGCATCACAGACACTGGGAGAGCATCACTCTGAAGCAAGGGAAACAGAGACAGAGGGAGCAGTGAGGGAACCACGGGGGTGAGGGATTTGCCGACAAGGGTCAGGGGAAAAATAACAAGAAAAAATTGGAAGTTAGTTGTGATCACAGAAGCACAGAACAAGTTGGGTTGGAAGGGACATCAGGAGCTCACACAGTCCAACTGCACTCAGAGTGGAACAGAAGGCAAAGTCCAGTCAAGTGGCTCAGGTCTTTGCCCAGCTGAATTCTCAAAATCTCCAAGTACAGTGATTGCACAAGCTCTCTGGGCCGCGACACAGGGCTGACACACATTCAGCTTGTTGGCACCCAGGAAGCCAGCTCCTTTTCTGCAGAAACGCCGCCTAGGTGATCAATCCCTTGCCTGGTGCCCAGTGCATGGAGTTGTTCTGCCCCGGCAGCTGGACTTCGCTGAACATGACCCGTTACTTAAGGGCACAGCTGTTCACCACGCCACAACACCACGGACAAAGCAACGTAAGTACTGACGTGAGGTGATCTAGCAGTGGTGAGGGGTGCCTTGCCAAATTCCACTACTCTCCAAGTAATTTTCCTTCCACTCCTGAAGGTAAGTCATGCAGAGGATTCCCACTGACAGTAGCACACCCCTTCCCTGACCATCTCTCTCGGACAGCTAGGCTGCAAGCCCAGTCTTTACAATATTCCAGGAAGAAAATCAAAGCTGCCATCCCGCAGGCAAGTCGCTCTGTCTCAGAGTCACTCTCCTCCAGACCACTGAGCTAACAGACCCTGCTGGGAGACCCTCTCTACAAGCTGCTTCATTTCCAGGGCATCCCACCAGTCCTGCCCCCTCTGTCGTATTGGATGCCCGAAAAGCCGGAAAGGGAGCAAACGTCGCTCTCCACCACCTGACTCCGAGCTGAGACAGAAGCAGCACAGTAACGACGACTATGTGACCGTATCTCCGCCTGCGCACGCACCGGCACAGTGATGGTCCCCACGGCACTGCTCAGAGCAGGCAGCTCCCGGGTGCACCCAGAAGAGCGCAGCTCTCTGTGCACCTTCTTAGAGGTCATGCGCGTTGTCGATACTTAAACAGAAAACATCGAAGCGAAGCAAAGTAATTCCACAGAGCCCTCACACCCGTGCCCTCTCCTTCTGTCGGTTTTGAAATACAATCTTTCTCCGAAAGCCTTTATTTCACAGCCACTCCAGAGCCCAAACTGGAGCCTTTCACAGCCACTCCTGGAGCCTCCTACCCCACCACCCCGACTCTGATACAAAACAGAAGCTGGTCCAAGGACACCTGACCCTGAAAAGAACGAGCTGTCCTGTTCGCAAGCGCGCGTTGCACCTTGACTCCTAGCACTATGGAAACAAGGAGCGTGGAGATGTATCCAAAACATCGCACATCTAAAACTGCAGTGAGAAAACCGCCCCCTCGACAGCCTTGTAGACCTGAGCGTTTGCATGAGGCACTTGCAGTTCTGCTTTGCGTATTCCCATCGCTAAGCGGCTCCTCTCCTACATCCCGTCTACATTTCAAAGCTGTGCCCAAGCCTCAGGAGCTGGCCCTTTCTCAAGGCATCCCCATCACAGTTTCATCGGATTAAGCACTTCCTCTGAAGCGTGGATCGCTTCTGTTCTCACCACATGCGATGCTGTAGAAATACCTACCAGCAGACAGGAGACCAAGCTCCTCTACCAAGAGCTTCTCAGAGCACTTGACCCCAAACATCTTCATCTAGAAGGACACTCTGCCTATTTATTCCCCTTGTGCTGAAGCCATGCCTCTGAGTCAGAGGGAGGACAGGATAGGCAGGATGGTAAATTCAGTTCTCAAGCTCAGCGACCTACAAGCTCAGCGACCTACAAGTTCAGCACACAGGATTTTGGGGGAATCTGACTTTCTATGATCCACCTGAACCGCAGAGAGCTGAGGCCACGGCCGCCCCCCTGAGAACAAATAACCCAACACCAAAGCACATCTTCAGCCTCCTTGAAGCTCTGAGATACCTTGAGATTTTCTGGATCAAATCATGAATCAGTGGTAGCAAGGACAGAAGTGAGAGATCTAGCTCTGTTCAGGCTGGAGATGCACCCCGTACCAGCAGCCAGGCCTGATCTGGAGCCACCACGCAGGTGCAGTATGAACAGTGTCATTCTGCCCAGGAGATCCTTCATTTTTCAGCATGAACCACCCCTGGCTACGCTCTGCATCAGACCACTGTTCACCTTGTCAACCCCCCACTAAAATACCACCCCTCCGAACAAGCCTGCAACGTGCCTGAGACAAGGATGAATTATCTCCGCTCTAGACATTTTGTTCCTGTACCTCTTAAACCACTCTGAGAACAGAAACTGGGAGAAAAGACCTTGACCTAAATATCTGCATCTCTTGAACAGGTCTGCGAAGAGCGGACTGATGGTCTGCAGGATTAAAGACTGATTACCTGGCAGATTCTTCTGAACTGCACATCTCCCCAAGTCCTCATCCTGCATCAACATTTCCTACCATGCAACAGTTTTTCCAGAAGAAAGAAACGGAGATGCTGTTTGCTGACACAGCGAGGTGTGGATTCTCTGTCTTGATGGTTAGTAATTCCGCTGTCACTTCTCGAAGAGCGCACGTCCCAGAGAAGGGACAAATAAGGCAAGAAATGGGGATATAGAATCACAGAATCACAGAATCACAGAATCATCATCCGGCCGGAAGAGACCTCAAAGATCATCGAGTCCAACCGTTACCCTTACACTGCCAGGGTCCTTACACCATGTCCCTCAACACCAGAGTCACCTGGCAGCGGGACAGGCAGTATTCATGGCACACTGCTCCAGTATTTTCAGTGCAAAGGACAGAAAAAAGGGGACAAGATTTTACATACTATTAACCATACAGAAGGCAAGGCAGAAAAGTTCACCAAAGCCCATTTCTGGAATCTGCAGAAATACGGCCCCAGCAGCAAGGGAAATCTGTGGGCTGCACACTGAGATCCCTCCCAGAATCACATCAAACAGGAAAAAACAGACTAACCAGACAGTCCAATGGCTGAAGCGTGGCTTGCCATGAGATTTGTCTGTATCGGCTTTTTATTTTCATGTTTGATAAACGCGGAATTTACTTAAAATGAAAGGTTGAAATTTTCTGTATTTTTTCTTGCACATGAAAATGCCTTTTTTTTCCTCCACAAGCAGCACTTCGCTAACCACAAATTTTTCATCACAGCTTTCAATAAAATCATGTTGGAAATTGTTGTGTGCACAAAAATAAAGATCTTGACAAACTCCACTAAAAAAAAGTTCTGGAAAAACAAACACAATAAACAGAAAAAACAGGCAAGTAGCAAACTTGAGAATTCTGTTGCTCAGTAACAACCTAAATATTCTCTTAGAACAATCATTTGGGAGCTTCACCAGGTTCTCAAGTAGATTTTGATGCTTTGATCAAGGGCTGACATATAAATCTATCAAGAGTTCTTAAATCACATTAAAACTGTCGGAGAAGTTCCAAACCAGGGAGAATTGCCTTCCCCGCTGCATTCTGCTCTACGCTGACTTCATACGGCCTGGAAGAGCCGCAGGAGAGCTCATCTTCTGCTAACTCTGCCGAGGCCAGTCCTTCAAGCGCTCTGAGGAGAAGCTGCGGTCCCCATGCAGCTTTGTTGGGCTCTCAGTCAGCATCGTCCCTTGCCATCTGCTGTCCTAAGCCTCTTCCTTCTAAGCTTAACTTGAGCACTTCCCGGGAAATCCAGCCTCGCGGAGGTCTGGGGGAGTTTTGTCACTGTACTGCTGCACCAGGAAGTCAGTTTGAAGGATCTCTATGAAGTTAAGAGAAGCCCTCAGCAGTTTGCAGGTTTCTTTTTCTGCCTGGCCCCTGGACAGCAAACCACATCATTGGGTACTTGGCTTTAAGCCCACAAATGCTCTGGAGCCCTTGTTTTGTCAGGGCAAGGCAGTGCAGCATGTCAGCGGACATGTCTGTCTGATGCAGGGTCAGGAGGGGTGGCCTGGTGGTCCCTGGAACAGGAGGCTGGGAACAAAGGGGCCAGTGGCCCCCAAAAGAGACAGCCATCTCCAGTCACACCACCGGATGTTTGCCTGCACGTGTCCAGAGCTGAACCAGGGGTCACATCTGGGCTGGAGCAGAAATTCCCACCTCCTTACTCGTGGGTGCACTGAGGCTCCGGGAACAGGAGGGAACAGGGAACACCGCGGGAGGACTGCCCCAGGAGATGGGGGCATGCACAGCACGGGTCATACCCACGTGGAGCTCTACTCTCCCTTTATCCTCTAGACTGCAAATGAATAACCATTTAAGCACATTTGTTATTTAAATAAGGCCAGAAACAGAACATAATTATTACAAAAACCACCGCACTGTGAAACCTATAACATTTAAATCCAATTGTTGACCTTAAAGGGTTTCAGCTCATTAGACTTCCAGGAGGTAAAAAGCGAGCACTGCAGAGGGCAGCTGTGGTGGGATGCAACTGTGTTGCAATGACCTCAATAAACCTCTGCAATACATTTTGTTAACATCCACCTGTCATCCTCCCTTGTCATTTTTCCTTCACCACCCAATTCCTCAGCAAGCACCTGAAGAGGCTGCCTGACTTTAATCAAATAACTATCCCATGTTTCCAGGCCTTGGGCGATGTCAAGAGGTCTTCTAGTTCTTCTAATGTCTTTGAAGAGCTGACATGCTCCTGGGACCAGCCTCCAGTTCAGAGCCCTTGGGAATGCTGGGGAAACCCTCTTTGGTAACATGTTATGTACTGCACGTTCAACCTACACATCAGCGTTGCCCAAGATGGTGGTGTTCTACCAGAACATCTTTCCAGAACCATGACCAGCTGAGACCCATCACTGTCAGGCTGCCTGGGACACGGAGAGGGCTCTTTCTGCTCTGGGTCAGGGTGAACCAGATGGGAAATGCTGTTGTGGCTTAGTTAAGAGCAGCTGGCTGACAGGAATACCTCGCAGCAGGA
>NW_010416898.1:6305-6878 GCF_000710305.1 Buceros rhinoceros silvestris | reverse complement strand
GCAGGAATACCGATGGTATTCAAAGGCTGACAGCAAAGTCTAACTCTTCGACATCCCAAGTGATTCACTGTAGAACTGGTGCAGGAGGGAATGTGACCTCTTCATTTATGCAGCAGTCAAGAAATGATGTTAATCAGCCTTGGCAGTCAAGAAATGCTTAATGACACACCAGACACCGCCTAATGCTGCCTTTGCTCTGAGGCAGCCACAGGGCCTGAGAAAAATAGATCGCTTTGTTACGTGAAGTCCACATTCAACCATTGAGGGTTTACGTCTACTTGGTGCATTCGAGCCCTAGGTTAGACCAGCACTTAACCCCGTGTCCAGCTCAGCTCAGAGCCAGCAGTTAATTCAGAGGCAGCACCTCTGAGCTCTCCCCACTCAGCACAAGAGTACATCGAGTAACTGAGCACTACTGCACACCTCATTCCTCATTTGTCACACAAGGTCAAGATA
Source organism: Buceros rhinoceros silvestris (assembly GCF_000710305.1). Classification (NCBI taxonomy): domain Eukaryota; kingdom Metazoa; phylum Chordata; class Aves; order Bucerotiformes; family Bucerotidae; genus Buceros; species Buceros rhinoceros. Next base: position 6,422 of record NW_010416898.1, on the reverse strand, counting down.
CGACACCACTTTGGACTGTTTCAAACAGCACCTGTGTTTCTTGCCAGCCCATTGTATATCCTCACAGAAAACGCACCTACAGGCAAACAGACCGCCAGCTGCTGTGTGCCCAGAAGG
>NW_010416898.1:0-6190 GCF_000710305.1 Buceros rhinoceros silvestris | reverse complement strand
AGGAATCCAGGCACCCACAGACACGTGGCCATGCAGATACAGAGCTTAAGAGATGTGGTCCTCCTACTTATTTCCTCATGAATGCAATCCACTGCAATTCACAAAAGTAAAACAAACGCTCTGCAGAGGTAGAATCCGAGTTTGGCCATTGTCTCGTTAACATACGCACACAGCACTGGCTATTGTTGTTAACTCAAACAATCTTTATTCTGCTGCAGTCTGCGTTAAAAATACTTTTCATATTGTAAAAAACAAACCACCACAGATAGTGAAGGAAACTCCACAGGCTACAACTTTTCTAGAACTACACACCAGTTTCCCTGATCGTAGTAACTCTTTTGAACCCTCACACAATCCAGGGATCTGCACACTGCTTCCAGTTCCCCTTCACAGAACACATGGTAATAGCGGTGGAAAACAGGGCTGAGTTGTGGCGATTCCTTGGAACCAGCTGGAGACAACACTGCATCAACGCTTCCCCCTTGCTTTTTGGTGCCACCTTTCAGGTGCCAGGGAACCAGCAAATCTTGAGAGTGAAAGGAGGTCCGGTTAGTGTGAACGGGCAGCCTGGAGTCTGCTACTGGCTTCGCACCACTGCTTTTGTCCTTCAGGTCGCTAAGGAGTCGGCCAGGACACGCTGAACCTTGGCTGCTGCTATCAGGCATTTGATCACTAAGTGGTTTCTGGGCCATGCCATGGTTTATTTCCTCCTCTTTGTCTTTACTACCATTCTTTTCCTTAAGGTATTTAGACTTCTGGTTCTTGTACTCTTGTTCCATTGCCCAGACATAAATGAGTGCCGTTCCACCAGGTCTTAGAAGCCGGGCTAGTTCACGGATAGTAGCCAGTCTCCTCTCCTATAAAGGAAAAGCAGAAGCGTGAAGCTGGTACACGAACAAAAGACCAGAGAATGGAATGGCAGCAACTCCTCATTACTGTCCCACCTTTACAATAAAAATCAGAATTTTTCATTTTCATTCATAATATAGTCCATCGCTACACACAAGCCAAGACATTTTCCTAAACACAATTCTCACTAACACAATTTCTGAATTCAGTGACAACTGAAAGGGTTGTCAAGCACTGGAACAGGCTGTCCAGGGCAGTGGTGGAGTCACCACCTGGAAGTATTTAAAAGACGAGCAGACGTGGTACTAAGGGACATGATTTAGTGGTGAACTTGGCAGTGCTAGATAAATGGTTGGACTTGATGATGTTAAAGGTCTTTTCCAGCCCAAATGATTCTGTGATTCTCTTTCCATCCAAAAATAGTCCTGTGCTGGGCAGCACTTCTTGGACTTACCAGCCCAGCTGGAAATGACACAAGCTTCTTCAAGAAGGTTGTTCAGTATCTAAACATCCCAGGTTCAAATCTACCATACCTGATGATACACATCCTAAGTTTATAGCCGCAGGAGTCAGATTTACAGCTCACATGCAAGTCCTCTGACCTCCCAAACAAAGATATGTCAGCCTTCCCCAAAATAAACTTCTTCCTACTTTTTTACGTTGGGTTTGGAAACATCTGCTGTATTTCTGGTATGGAGAGACCTGCCTATCACAGCTCATGGTCTAGAAGCTTGTTACCATCACACAGTTCCTGCTAGGAGAAGCTTACACAGCCCGGAGATACTGCAGACTAGTGAGTAGTGTTCCTGTCGTTTGCAGATGGACTGGTATGGAGAGACCTGCCTATCACAGCTCATGGTCTAGAAGCTTGTTACCATCACACAGTTCCTGCTAGGAGAAGCTTACACAGCCCGGAGATACTGCAGACTAGTGAGTAGTGTTCCTGTCGTTTGCAAAAAAAAAAAAAAAACGTGAGATCTGCTCAGGATCTGAGGTGGTAACTAACGTATCTCCTGGTTCCCAAAGCACAGCCTCATTCTCCTGCGTCATTAATCATAAGCAGACAAAAATGAAACACAAACACCTAGATCAAAGTGTCAGGAGGAGCAAGGGCAGAGAGGGAATGGGAAGAGAAAGTCTAAGAAGCAGCAGCAGCAAAACGGCTTAACTCTGCTCTGGCAACTGCTTACGCCAAATGCAAACCTTCAACTCATCCCCATTCTGTTCCTCCCTTCAAGAGCCCAAACTAGCAGGTTTTCTGTAGTCCGAGCAGCTCTGCACAGCAACACAGCAGCTCGCTGGAGCACGGGGAGGGGTGACTCACCGCTGTCGAGAAGTGGTGGATTACAGCAATAGAGATGCAGGCGTCACAGGACCCACCGCGGATTGGCACCGACAGAGCATCGCAGACCAAAGCCTGGAAATTTTTTTCTCCACAAATATCTACCAGGTTTTTGCTGCGATCGCAGCCAATCTGTAACAGAAAGTGTTTCATTAAGCTCTCCTTAAGAGAATAATTACAAGACTGGAAAATCATTTTCACTTGACGCTTACAGTAATAAAGTCATCACAGTCTCCTACTGAAGTAACACATTTTAGTTCAAAATAAAAACAAGAGCAAGCGTAAGAAAACAGCCTTAAATAAGAGAAGTGTATGGTATAGACAAAAAGAAAAAACCCTGATGGTGTTGAAAACAAAGATGGCAGATGGGATATTAGACAGCTCACTACAGCACCCTGATATCGAATCAGCTTAAGAGAGAACAGGTTTCAACCCAACTTTTCTTCAAAACTGGCTCTCAAGGTATCTTGAAACCAGCAAAACAAGAGGTGACCTAACCTCAGTATTTTCTCTTGCTTTCAACTACCATTTGTAACCTGACAGCGTCTGAATCAGCCACATACTGAACTCACAAAAATTGAATCTACAAGTGCAAGTGACAGTCTGGTGACTTTGGAGGCATCCCTGAAGCATGGCACACAGCTTTGCTAATCACCCGGGTTTCATTATTTCAGTATAAGGAAGTGCTCTGGTACAGTCCTCTTTGCCCTCAGTATCACAATCCAAAAAACCTGAAGCACAACATAATTTTCCAAGATTCTGTACAGTCCAAATTAAGTGAACCCTAGCAACCATTTCCGGACGCTTCAAAAAAATGTTTCTGTTTTTCCCATTGAACTTTGCCCAGTGACCAGATCAAAGATGGTAAGGAAAAGCATCTAGAAGAGTCTTCTTTATGTGCTTGCATCAAAACAGTAAATCCAAACTGATCAAGACCCTTCTGAAAGAACAAATTGAGCGAGGAGTGTGCCACCCTCTGTTTCAGGTCTGCCACGCACACTGAATACTCAAACCAAAGCCCTGCTACTGAGTCATACATCAAACTCGGCTTGCATAAGAGTATTACATTTATTTTTGTTTTCAATGATCACGAACAAGTAGACAGCAAAGAACAGATTCAGAATCCTAAGCAAGTACTGCTGACTGTATTTATTACCTCTGACACAGAAAGAATACTAAACCACTCTTGATGCAAGAAGAATAGCAAACAACTTGCTCTGGTTAATCAACCCAGCAGAGACACCAGTACAGCTAAAATGAAAGATCTCTTCAGCAATGATTAATGAAAATACATTTATTTTCTATCATAACTTTTCATTTAGCGCAAATCATTTTAGATTTCAGTCTACCATCACAGCTTGGATGAAAACCAGGATTTTCTGTCTCAGTCATATGTCCTGAAAGCTTCCGGCTAAGTTGCTTTCTAGTCAGGTCCCTGATTTTTGGTCCAAAGTAAATGAAACAGTTGTGAAAACGCCAACCTGACAACCCAAGATAATCCTCCACAAAACCACTACTACAAATATGTACATATTGTTCTGCCAGTTAGCTCTGAACAGTCAAGAAAAGATCAATTCCAGCATCGCTTTATTGCCATTTATTCCTTGGCCTCATCTCCACCTTTACTGAAGCACTGAGTGAATAGTGTTATTTATGAATAAAAAAAAAAAAAGAACCTCTTGTTTACTTGGAAGTAAACATAAATCCCCATCATTTCACGCTGGAAGCCAACTGAAGTGTCTTCAAATTACTCTCATCATGGAATGGATTTAGCTGACAACCTGCATGTTAGAGATTCCACGCCTCATTACCCATGCCTTCAGCTACCTTTGCAATTAAGACATTAACATGCAGCATTTAATAAAACTCACAGGACCAAATTCACTGCCAGCAGAAGGAGGGAGAATAATACTTGCAACTTCCACTAACAACAAGCTTTCTCAGAAAGAATTGCTTTGTCCCTGCGTGCTGTAGTGAGAGCAGGCTGGATAATGGAACTCAATCTTCCCCTCCCAAAATGACCTTGGCAAGGACTGCTCTGCATGCTGATGAAATCCAGTGAGCTGCCAACGAGAACAAAGGCGTGACTGCTAGAATGTGAAGTCCTCATTTGCATCTAAATTATATCAAATGATTACGAAGTCAGGCTTACTTGTATTGTCATACTTAAAGTGACTCGACATCCAAAGCAAAAAGATTCCGCTTCGCAATGAAAACGGAGACCTTGAAATAGATCCCTTTGAATGCACAGCTGCTCTGAAACAGGTACATTAGGCTGAAACTCTACCTGGATTTAAATGTAAATATTACAAGAGGTGCTATGCAGATACGCATAAATGCTGACAGCGGGAGTCACCGCAGATACGCCTGGTGCCGAAGCTAAGCAATATTAGCATCCTTACTAGGATTCTCTCTGCATGGTATTTTAAAAGAATTATAAGAACCACATTCCTGCGTTTTCTAGCTTACAAAAACAAGCATTCATCAAAAAATAAAATACACTGGTTTCAGTCTCTTAGAAACCAATAAGCTAGCAAAAAGCAGCCAACTTCAGTGGTGCAGTGCCAGCTTACGGCTGGAAAATAAGCCTGATTTTTACGAGTAAAGAAAATATTTACAGCAAGGGGCAGAGATCCCAAACTCAACTTTTCCTAATTCTTCTATTAACTACTTTCTACATTCTGAAACACATGGAAGCTCTGATGTGATGAAGCTTCGTTTGCAGAGAACAATTCATAGGAATGTTTTAATTTAGAACAGGTTTATTTTCCTGTATTAGTACGGAGACCTGTACCTCCACAGCTAGAACCCTAGCAAACCCAAAACGAACAAAAAGGAGGCCAAAGCATGTCGTCCTTCTGGCTGACAGCACCCTCTCTTTAGGGCACACTGGGCAACGCAATCCTTTAGACTACAGAAAGCATCACAAACGACTAAGACAGCGAGGATAAGAGAAGGCAGTAACAAATGTAACACCTGTGATTTGTACGGGTTTGCAGCAGCTCTGTACTGACATCCTGGGAATGGGGTAACACGGGCAGATAGCCCGTCTCGCTCCCTGCTGTTCCCAGCACCTTCACCCCCACCATTTCCACCAGGAGCGGCTAAACTAAGTTTTATAACGTGCTCAATGCAGTGGTTTGGAATAGATCGTTAGGGGGCAAAAGACACTAAATAAATAGCTTGCTTTGGAATGGTGCTGCAAATCTGCAACAGGGAAATCCTCTTGCAAGCTTAAATAAAGATAGGTAAAGACAGGTCGATGTTGCCCACCGTCATAATTTCTTTCTATGTTGTCTCATTATAACTACTACCTGGTAGAATTAGTTCATTTGAGTATCTGGAAACCTGATTGATTCAGCACATTAGACACTGATGAAGAAAACAACATCTAATTCCGAAATCCAGCTGCCAAATGGAATGATGTGGCTCCCCGGAGAAACACCTCAGCTATAACTAATAGCATGAGAGTCTCAATAAACCAAATTACATCCCAGCAAACACACACACACAGACGTAGCAAGAGAGACACCAGCACAGCCACAGCAATACAGACAAATCTCCTTGCTCCAGTTGGTCTGAATCAGGCCTTTAGCATTCCCTTCACGTAGTGTTTTGGTTTTCTGTTGCGAACAGTCAGGCTGTCTGTGGAAACAAAGTGCTGCGTCTCAAATGTGAAGTTCATTTCTCAATGACAAAGAGTCGGAACCAACTGGAGTAATTGAGCATTCATTCTGGTTTCATGCTGCTGGCGCCCGGCTCCTTCTGAGCAATCTACCCAGATCTCTCATCATCTTAATGGCTCCTTGTGATGGGTTGGCACAGCTCTCCTTTTCAGGAGAGCTTGCTTTAAACTAACCTATAGTATTTGTATTCCCTGCCATGTGACCTTAAGCAGCATCCCCATTGGCTAAACGTTTTTCTGCCGCTTTTGCTTTAAAAGTCGCGCAACTGTGCCACGAGTAGTTCTTTATGCGCTTGCGGCTGCCACGGGGACCA
>NW_010416897.1:42830-43487 GCF_000710305.1 Buceros rhinoceros silvestris | reverse complement strand
AAACGGGAGTCTTGTCAAAGAGACAGCAGAAGCAGCAAACAGCACAAGCAAAGGCCGCAAGCTGCAGAAGCAGCAGAAAGCTGCCTCTTCTCGGAGACAAGCTAAGGCAGAAAGGGATCTCGCTCAGTTCTAAGACGTTAGAACAGAGGCTACGAAATATTGGAGTTGGGACGCCGACGACAATATTTTGGTAAGAAATTGCGTTTCTGTAAGCGAGAGATTCCTCTATTAGCTAGTGGGAGATAAAGCTATTGTGAATGGTCTCCCTAGATTGTTGGTGAATAGTTCTCAATTTGCATTGGCAAAGAGAAGGTATTCGGACTTAAATCGGGAGCTGATTTACTTGCGAAACCAGTTTTCCCTCGTTGTAAGTTGTCAGTTACGTGTAAGGTATTGTTCTGTGTAAAAATTTCCTGACCAGACATCATTCAAACCTGTTTAAGGGAACCTAATAAAACCCGTATTATTTTATTATAACTGTTTGCGGGGTATTTTCGTAACAACTGTGAAGAATATATCATGGAGTGAGTGAGTGAAAGCAGAGGCTCAGTCACAGCGGACAGGAGAAGTCAGCCATCGCCTTCCAGACCTGCCCAAGGGCTCCATTTTCCTTTGGGACCTCCACTGCAGGATTGTGCGCCCTGTATGGTCAGCACC
>NW_010416897.1:29278-42762 GCF_000710305.1 Buceros rhinoceros silvestris | reverse complement strand
GGTAACACCGTGCTGGTTTCGGGTCTCCCCACGTGGCGCCGCGGTGCTTTGACCTTGCCGCGGTTCCCTTTCCCTGCACCACGTGGCCGTCGCCATCTTTGCCCTGCTGCCGCGGTGTTAACCCTCGCCTTCCCATTTCCTAAAAACCCCCAATATCCTACTGGTTTGCCTTTGTGTATATATATATATATCGGTTTGTAGCGTTATTAAAGTTTGTTTCAGTTTTTTCCAAAAAGTATATTCGAGGTCTCACTAATTCTTTTTCTCCCTTCCCCTATCTCTGGTGGGATAGGGAAGGTATTACTGTTACCGGATCTTGGTTTGTTACCTCGGCCAAACCGGTGACAGTTTTTAATGAATGTTAAATCCCAACACCGACCTCAAACACTTAAATATCATGAGTCAGAACGTCCCAAGTCCTGAAGGCTATAAATAATAATGGCAATTATTAAAATAGCTATAGGTTCTTATGTTTTTCTTCCTTTAGAGCTTTTATGTTATTTTATATTTACGGTTTTTTCGTAACTGTCACCAAGAATGCTAGAAGCATTTCAGAAATGTAAACATAAGAGGAAATGTGGCTTTTTTTTTTTTTTGGTGTGGTCATTAAAATTTCTTTAGATAAGTATATGGACCTGATGAATTAGCTCAACATATAATCATAACTCCATATAATCTTTAAATAATCTTAATTCTATGTAATCTTAATTCTATGTAATCTTAATTCTATGTAATCTTAATTCCAGTTTTACCTTTCTGATATGTACTTAGTTGATCTACCATGACTATGATGTTCTTGGCCATTGATGTTTCCTGCTCTCACACATTCATTATCACAGGATGGAACTGAACTCCAGAATAATGTGGGAAGTGAAGAAAAAACTGCTGAGTCTGGTGGCAACACGGTCAAAAGGTCAGCTACTTAAATGTCATGCAACAATAAGTCAAATTGGGACTGTGAGACACTACCTTTATCTCTTCAATAAAGCTCTAGCACAAAGGTAAACCCAAGTGAAAAATTAAAATGCAACTCTATGGATTGCAGTACAACAAAACATGAAATTTTTTTCAGTGTTCAAAATACCGGATTCTGTAGACGTTTACAGTCTCTATTGGCTGGCTTTGTTTCTTCTGCTTCAGTTGAAAAGGAAAAGCCTAAAAGGTAAAAACGTAACCCAGTGTTCAGTTCTTTGCTTCACAAGAATAACTTCTGAACTGAAATTTAAAGCCACATGCACACATGGTGTGCCGGAATGAAATGTACCCCTCTGTGATGTGCAGCCTGAAGATTTCTTGGTTTAGTGCACTGTTTCTAAAAAGTCAAAAGTGCCTCAGCAAACACCATATTCGCACAAGCAACACACTTTGACAGTGTCTGTCTCAATATTGCAGTGGTGCAGAGAGCAGTTAGAAGATAATGAATGACTGCAACTGAAAGCATTGTCAAAGTCTAACAACAACACTCACACGCAATCACAGAATCATAGAATAGTTTGGGTCAGAAGGTATCTTTAAAGGTTATCTTGCCCAACACTCGTGCAATGAGCAGGGACATCTTCAAGCTAGATCAGATTGCTCAGAACCCCATCCAATCTGACTTTGAATTGTTCCAGGGAAGAGGCATCTACTGTTAAGAGAATAGTTGTTTAGCTTAAATAAGTAAGTTTTAAATAGATTCAATCACTTGGAGTTATAATGTTGTGTGCTTCAGTATGCTGTTTGCTTATCTTTACTTACTTAAAATGAGTACCTAGATTTGCTAAAGCCTTAGGCTGCCAGCTGTAAATTTCTACATGGATTTAATGAACAGTACCTACTTAGTCAAAACAGGGCCTCCACAAACAGCATAAATCAAAAGATAAAGAGGATTCAAGGCTACAAGCATCAACAGCAGCTGCAACTAGTCAAGATAACAGCTTCCTGCCTAGAAACAGTGGAGGACTCCAATAAGAAGTCAGGTGATGGAGAATCCCAGGCCAGAATCAACATTGCACCAAAGGGTGCATGAAGATTGCACGAAGGACGGATGTGTAGTCTGTAAGGGTATAAATGCGCCGGGATTTCTTGGTTTGGAGTCCCTCTTTGGAGACACTCAGCTTGAGCTGACCCTGCTGCTGTACCATTCTATTAATTTTGCCTGAGACTCTGCTTCAGGAAAGCTATGATTTGGAGTTCTTCACCATCTACCACGTCTCTGGGCAACCTGTTCCAGTGCTTCGCCACTCTAGTATCCTCAAAAAATTATTTCTGCTTGGTACACTCATTGTGAGAAGGGTGATCAGTGAAATACTGTGAGAGTGAAGACCCACAAATCCATTTCACCACATAAATATTAGTGGGCTAAAAATAACAAAATAGGGGAACCTCTGTGACGATAGGATGCAGGTTGTATTGTTATATCCCATTGTGTTTATGTTTCTAAAAGCTGACCTCCAAGAGTTTATTTTGCTTCATGTGAAACCATAAAATTCGCAAAAAGATTAAAGCAAGATGTCTACACACATGCAGGGCTCTCTGGAGGGCTTATTCTTCCACTTATTAAGGTTTTGTAGCATATTCAGAATCTGCTCCTCTCTGCAAAAGAGCTTCAGCTAGAATTGGTAGCACAGTATTCTGGAATATAATTTTTCTGACTGTTGCTTTTCACTGAAGTCTTTCATGTCAATGAGTATGTTCCATATTCTTTATCAGCTGAAAATTTTGACCAAGGGAGTATCTGTCATTGCCCAAATCCTAAATGTGGAACACAGGTAAATCCAATCAGATGCACCAATACCCAAAGTTCATTGAGATTTATTAGCTTATTAGATCGGGTTGATGGTCAGAACTGAGCGATTACAGAATATTTTGATTGTGCTTAGATTTAATCAGATACGTGATATTTTGCTAGCTTTACCCATTTTGCTCCTCAGCAGATAAATATCAATCTCAGCTGTGTTTGGGATCAGCTGTGGATTAGTCCACCAGCTGTACCACCTCTCACAAATATTCAAAGTATCCTCATGGAAATGAAGCCAAGCTTCTGCCCATCTGGAATCTATGCAGAAAAGAACAGCTTCACTCTACTCAACGCCGGGCTTGCAGCCGGAGTGAAGGTGACAAGGATCCTGGGATCTTGCTTCCCCTCAAAATACCGATTCAGAAATGCTGGGAGATCTGCTAATCTTTACTTCTCTGCATACTGCAGGTGTTTCAGGAAAAAGCAGCAGAGAAGATGTAAATGGCCTGGATTTTTTTTTTTTTTCATTTTTAGACATCTCTTGGACTGCTAAAAATACTGCTATTCTTTAAATAAAGCGTGTGTCCCATTGAATGGATCTTATTATGTAAACATGTTTATTTACAGTCCTTATTGGATGGCTTTGTTTCTTCTGCAGCAGTAAAAATGGAAATGCCTAAAAGGGAAAAACGTAACCCAGTGTTCAGTTCTTTGCTTTACAAGAACTACTTCTGAACTGAAATTTAAATCCGAGTCCTGGCCTTTTGCCTTATTCCTTGGGATTATAGCTCAGAACAGAAGTTGTAGAAAATGCAGACTTTAAAACCATGAAATACTTTTTCAACTTTGCTGTTGCTAAAATGATTTGTCCCTCCCACTACCCTGACTATGTCTGCAGAGTCGGGTTTTTTTTCCTTCTGAGGTTTTTTTCTTACCCTTTGCATCATGTCTGTCTGTCTCTATTCACAAGATTCTTTAGTACTACGTTTCCTTTCCCTCTGGTCCTTTTGCATTTGGTTTTTGCTGTCATCTATATCTCAGTTTCTATCCCTTTCTTTACACTTAGATTAATCCTGTCTCTTTCAGCCTCTGGTCTGTTTAAAACTACTCCTGCAGTCCTCCCTATCTCATTCCCCTAATTAAAACTCATCTCGGCTGCTGGAAATCAGATCTTCACAGGGCTGGAACTTCAGCTGGACGGTATTACCTTTTGAAGGACTCATTATATTCACAGCATATAAATAAATGCATTTCACGTACAAATCTGTATTCAAGGGATTTCATTTATGTTATAAGTCTGTCATGCAAAACTGGGGAAAGCTAGAATTAAGCCATTGCTTAAGTGTGCTGTTGCAAGGTCTTGCATTACTGGATTACCGACTGCCTTTCCCCATAGGCTGTGGAATATTAATTCACGAACTCCGATTGACAATCAAAGAAAGATCTCAGAGGCAAGGACTCGACGATCAGAGGATTCGGTGATCAAAGACCTGTATTACTAACACAGCAACCCTTATATACCCTCTGTCTCAGAAGCAGTAATTTTCCACCAAGCAACAAAGTTCTAACAAGCCCCCATTATCTTATCCGTTCAGTCTCACTCCCCTATTTCCCAGGTCGGTCTGACCCAAACATTTACAGTTAATTGCAACGGTTCCTAGCTTGCGGTTGTTCTTCTACTGTGTCTTCTGCACCTGTTCACAGATCCCGTGGTTTGCGGCTCACCAGAGCAATAACATCTTGGCCTTCAGCTGATAATAAATCACCAGCTATCCCCACAATAGGCCTTAAGCAACCTGTAAAGGTGAATAGTCACGATCTGCTGTAATGGTAAATTGAAATAGTTTCCATTCAAGAGAATCATTAAGCATACTACTAATGAAGTGGGTTGTCAGTGCATACTGCAATGATGATAAACCCATCAAATAAAACTTGCTTACTTTTTAAGAAGTGGAGCAACCTTCATTACTTGGAGTTGCAGGAATAAAAATGTATTATGTCTTTCTGTATTCAGTCAGGACGTCCACCTCCCTTGCATTACACATATTGGCCAGTTTCAGCACAAAGGCCAAGGAGAGAGCAGTGCTCGGAGGTCTGTTTGGAGTTTTGACTGCCTGAGAGAGAAGAGCCTGGTAAGTGTGGGATTGTGTGGCACAAAGTTGTATTGAGTTTGTCTTCTGCCTGCCGTGTTTCTGTGTACTCCTCAATGCAGTATCTAAATGGCCTCTGTATTTTGCCTTTCTTCAGTGCTTAAGGCTGCGGATCCCCCATTTTCTGTGAGCATGAAATTCACACAAATATGCGATGTTCTTTGTTTTCGGTTTGATTTCTGGAACACTAACCATGCATCCTGATATTTTGTAAGATGAAAAATACAAGTATTCACCACAAATGCCTGGAGCATCTAGGAACTTTTCCTGGGTCATGTTGCACAACTGTAAGCCACTGATACCAAAGTGGGAAAAGGAAATGCAGTTGACATCTAGTTAGTACGGATCACAGCAAAACTGCAACTATTCACAGACACCGTGCTTACTCCAGTGTTCTGGTCAGATAGATATCCAGAAAGAATAAAAATCTGCAACGTATTTGGCTAGAAAGAGGAACAATACAAAACTCACGGTGCACTTCATTTTAATAAGCATATTTCAAGCAAAACTAATCCCTCTTCCTTTTTCTGTTATGACTGCAGTCTTTATAGAGCTTGCATCCTACACGGCTTCTGTAAAGTAATTAATACTTCTAATTATAAGTCCTAAAAGTTTACAGAGGAATTTGGAGTTGCTTTCATGAATCATTCCCATGCTATAAATACCTTCATAGGTATGCACATAAGAATTAACGTACTACTGAATGTTGTGTTTTAAACCCTGAAATGTTACTGTGACATCCTAGGAAATTGAAGAGGTGGGCAGAAGCTCTGGATCTGGCTTTTGAGACCCATACCTTGAAGATATTTGAATATCTGATTTTATTTACCTCCTTATTTGAAAGGAAAATCAGATGAGCTTGACACTGGATCTGCTTTATGAGGTCCGTAGACTGCACACACCTGGCTATGTCAGAGTCTGAAGGCTTCCTTGGGGGAGAATGGAAGTTCTGGGAGCACCAGGCTCGAAGTCTTCTGCCAGGAATAAAAAAAGTAGCTTTAAAATTAGGTTTGAGCTCTACAGGAATCCCAACCTCAGAGGCTGCTCCAGAAAAGCAGATGGCTCAATCAATTCCTTTGTGAACCAGCACACTTTTTTTATCTTTAGTCCTCTCCCAACAGCCTCCAACCCCTATCAGGAAACCTGGAATATCACCACATCCTCAGCTAGACAAATTTACCAGCAGAGGATCCTCCCTTTGGGGCTGGGTATGGGTTAAGCTCTTGCTGCAGCAAGCCAGCGCAAACCCTTCCATGGTATCTGTGTGCAATACACAGCTAAGTGACAAGGTTATGGCTTTGTTTTGCCATTTACGAGTGTTGGATTGCTCATCTTTTTTTTGTTTTTCTATCTTAAGGCAACATGAAAGCAAAGCAGAACTGTTTATTCTGTCATTTCACGGGTACAGTGAATAACCTTGAGCTATTTTGGCCATTGGGCTTGAAACTTTGACTTGACTGTGTGATAACTATCCTGTTGCTGGCATTATTTATATTGTCATATAAATGGCACAGTACATTTCTTTAATGGAAGAGCACTCATCTGGTCTAGTTTCCCTTGTTTTGGTTTTGGCAAGGTTCAGTTTGTCATTTTTTAATTAATATTTCAGCGCTCCCTGAAGCACTGTCATATATGATGAGCATTTAAAGGTGCTGACACCAAGACCTCGCCTTTGTATGTGGTCTTGCCTTTTATCTCATATCTGAGTTAAGCATTCAGGGACTTTTCCAGTCTTCTAAATGATGGACATCACCAAGGTATTATGCCACTGTAGAAGAAAAGATTGGCTAAATACAAAGGCTCTATGAAAGATTTTCAGGTTTTCTTTCAGAGAAAAAGAAAGAGGCAGGTAGAATTTCATAACACGATATAAAAAAAGTAGGGGCAAAAACTAGGCATCAATGAGGGGGCAGAGAGATCCCCATTGGCAAAAAACATGCCAGAGCTATGCCTAAAACTACATTTTGAGGAAAGGGCAGAAGGTTACCTGGCAGGATGACGGTGTGTAGCTGAGGCTGGAGAATAAAACACAGAATTCAGACCTTGCCCTTTCCACCATTTTAAGGCGATTTCCACTATCTTATTTTACTTTTCCTTGAGCCTGGGTATTAAAAATCATCTGTGGTGGGCAGTGTCCAGCCCTCATGGAATGACATAATCTTCCCAGACTGGACAGGACTGGGACATCAGTCAATAAACTTGATTCATGTCCTCTAGCTAAAGTGACATTTCTGAAATGAGTCTCCTGCCTTATAGGGGATATGGTTTTATCAGTTCCACAACTTCCAAGCAAAGTGTGGAAGGTGGTAAGTCTCAAGCAGGTTAAGGAACATGAGCCAAATAAAAGGCAGTTTCCAGATTTTCCTGGGATGCAGTGATTCCTGTATGGCATATTGAGGTAAGCCAATTTAGTAGTGTTTACAACACAGCATGCTTACGAGGGGAAGAAATACTATCAGCCATAACAAAACTGGGCGGTCTGTTTATATGTAGCCCAGTTTTAATGTAGCGCAGGCAGATCATTCCGATATAATTTGACCCACCTTTTTGTCTGTTGAAAAAGATATATTTCATTTAGGCATGATGCTTTAATTTTTGGAGCTAGAATTTACATCTATATTCTGTATTTTTTCCCTTTTTCACCCAGTGCTGGAAAACAAAGAGAAGAAACAAAAATTATACAGTATTTTTAGTGTCAGAGATATTCCCTCACTTTGTACTAAAAAAAATGCTCCCCAAATATAAATCCTGATATATTCTGATTTCCAGAAAACAAAACCATTAAAATGACCAATGTGGGAACTGTAAAGGCAAACTAACGCTATCATTCTTTTCATAGGAACATGGAGACGGCTGCACTGTCCCAGACTAAAACACCTCTAAGCCAGGGTCCTGCCTCTGATGGGGTTTGTTGAAACAATTTCATATTTTTGCAGCAAATATTGTAGAAACTTACTCAGACTTGCACATAAAAATACTAGTGCCCTTCTTAGCAGAAGAGCTGAGCCTAGCAATAGCATGTAAATCGCTTGTCTTCATCTATTCTTTTTAGGCAGAATTGTCATCCATTTTTCATCTGTTTAACCTTGAACTTCTGCTTTGTTTCTAGCAAGAACAAAACAGGTTTTCAAAAGACATAGGGATCACAATCCTCTAAGCCTATTAACCACATCAGAAGAAAGCGTAGATGTAACATTATTACTCTGACCTACATTCTTTGGCGTCAAAGTACTTTTCTGTTCAAGGGTTGCTTGTGCAATGCTGGTGGCACTGCAGTAGTCGTTTTCTTTTTGTGTGCTAGACATGTTTAAATGCACTCCTTGGCTACTGTGGAAGAAATAATAAAACAACTCACAGGTTAGTTTAAAGGTGATTCAGGAGAGAAATTATTGAAACTAAGAAAGACTTTTGGAAAGCCTAAAGGCATCAAAAATTGAGCAATAGAAAACATCTGGAGGAAGAAACATAGACCTGATTGTTGCGTTTGTGTGTCTTGAGAGAACTGAGAGAGATTTGCACATAGCTACAAATGGAGTTAAATTTAACGTAATTGTTGGGGTAGAGATGCTGCACCACTGTACACCTGGATAAATTCAGAGCTGCACAACTGTAGAGCCACAGGTCTGTTGACAAGTAACAGACTGCAGTAAAGCAAGAAATTATCAAAATGCTTTAGATGGGCTGCTTTGCCTTTGGTAAATGCTGATCTGCTGATCTCAGAAGTTCCCTTAGCACTATTTCTATCTCGGTGTTGTGATTTTGGGGTTTGGTTTTGTTTAAAAAAGTGGAAGAAAATTGAATAGCAGGCAAATTTATAATAAAAAACCAAGGCAAAAGAAGAATTTTTCTGGCTGATCCAAAATTAACTTCAAATTTAATCACGAGATATTTAAAAATGCATGTTTAAATTTTAAAACAGAATCCTTTCTGTGATTTCAAATGAAATTTAGAATTGTATTCTAAGTTGGAATGAGAACTACGATTAAAACTTTTTTTTAATAAAAATTCAGTTCCTGCAGGGCTTTAAACGCATTTATTTGAAGCAAGAATATTTATATTCTACCTTATTCTATTCTGTGTCAAACTTAGCAATACAGGAACAAAGCACTATGTCCTCAATGGTCATGGATTAGCACCATCAAAAGCCATGCAGAAAGTTCTGTTCTTTATTACTCAGAGTATGCCTTGGAAAGAAAGGTCTTTTCCCTAAGACCAGCAGTGTTTTCATGTAAAAGGACAAAAATTACTTTGGAAGATAAAAATGTTGCATAAAACCATAATTTTCTTCCCAGTTCTCACCAAAAGTTTGGCTCAGTAATGTAGCTTATGCTACCTTTCTTTTCAGAGCCAGTTGAATGATTGAGCCTGAGCATAGAGAAGACTATCAGGACAGTTTAGCACTTTAAACAAACCGTGTAGAAGGGTCAAGATTTCTAATATGTAATGCTTTCTCATCTTCTGACCTGGGACATGGCCTGACACCAGGACATTTGGAATGAATTCCTTCAAACGCAGTTGGGATCTGCCGCATGAGATGCATGGCCTCGTAAAGCAGAGGGTTTCCGTATGCATAGTTAGAGGATTGCATGCTTAACGCTGGCGAATTCTGCAGTGGGGAGCTCTTGCATTATTGCGGATCTCAGAATCTTAGTTTTTGACAGCTTGGTGTGTATTTATCTGGCCAGTGGTATTCATTACAAAGTTGCAAAGCACTTGAGGGACGGTACATCTCAATAAAATTACTCTTTCATTTTGAGTTGGGAAAGTAGAAAATATCCACAGGTTTGAATATCAGCTAACTTTGCTAAAAATGCTTTTGCCTGCCTTTGAGTTGCTCAAAGCTCCAGGTAAACAGAGGAAACACAGTGTTACGTCCCGCCCCTGCTCACCAGCGCCCTTTATCACTTGAAGAATGCAAGGCTTAGGCAGAGGGTCTTATCACTTGACACCTCATTGTTTGGGACAAGATAAAGAGGAGAAGACTATTGTCTCTGCAGCCACGAGGGAGGATGTCGCTTAACTGGATCTGAGTCACAGATAAAAAAAAGATAATGAGTAGCCCTCCCCGAACTGCGCCTGCCTAATAGGCTGTTGAATATTACTTTCTCCTCCCAGGGGAGGCATAAGGCCAAGTTAATGAGACATGCGATGCATGACGTTGTATGACCTGTCACATGTAAGAAGGCTGCGCATGTGCAAAGGGGAGGAGACCTAATTTACATCAGGAGCGGGAGAATCTAATCCATCTGTACCAGGCGGTTGAGCAATCCTTTGAATATGCACGTTTTACTGCTTTAAGTAAGAGGCCAAAGCTACGGCGTGGGGTGCAAGCATCCTTAGGGTACCGGACCCTCACTGCACCCAACTCTACAGAGCTGAAATCACAATAAACAGACCTGCTTCACAATCAATTTCGATTGCAGAGTTTTTCCATGCATCAGAAGGAATTGAGAAATTCAGGAACAATGCAGCTGATGAACAAACCATGGGTAGATTTACAGTAAAAATTATTGTAACGATACATTTCTAGGAAATTTATAAAGCAATTTAAGTATATAAAAATAAGTGAGGAATAAATCATAAAATAGTTAGAAATTTAGATGAGATTAACATTATGGTTTAATGAGATCATTAGTAAAAAAATTTTAAGTCCCCATGCAAATGAATGAGAAAACATTGTTCTGTAAGATACGGCCACAGGTGTCAGCCAGTCCAGAATGAGAGATTAACAAAGTCTGAGGAAAAAATGTGTTTTCAAAAGACTTTAGAAACTGAGAATTTATGCAGAAAACTGGATGCACACTTGTTACGAAAATGCCCACAATCAATTATGGATAAACAAAATGGGTTTTATTAGGTTCCTTTAGACAGGTTCAGGTGATGTCTAGTTAGGAATTTTTACACAGAACAATACCTTACACGTAACTGATAACTTACAACGAGGGAAAAACATGTTTCACAAGTAAACCAGCTTGGATAGAAATCTGAATACCTTCTCTTCACCAATGCAAATTGAGACCTATTTACCGACAGCCTAGGGAGGGACGTATTCACAATAGCACGATCGCCACTAGCTAATAGAAGAATCTCTCGCTTACAGAAACGCAAATTCTTACCAATACTGTTAGCTGGCGTCCCAGCTTCAGTATTTCAAAGCCTCTGTGCTAACGTCTTAGAACGAGAGCGAGATTCCTTTCTGCCTCAGCTTGTCCTCCGAGAAGAGACAGAATAAACTTCTTTCCCCTTGTTGTTCATTCTATTGTCTCTCGATTCTACTGTCTCTTCGACAAGACTCCCATTTTATTTGTAGTTGATCGAATGTGCACTGCAGTCAACATCAGAAAACGGGGTGAGAATGAGTTTCCAACAGAACTCAGACTCACAGGCACCTTCTCCACAGGGGTTCAAAGCTCTGCTTTGTCCAAACTTAATGGGCACAAGTACCGTACAAAGGTGGAAGGATGGCTTAGATCCTTATCAGGGCGCCTGCTTGTCTCTGTTTCCAACACAGGAAGGGTAGTTAATAACCACCACACTCCACCCCGTTGACTACAGTCACATTTTTTTCTATCTACCATCTCTCTGAAGTGGTGTTACGATCACCTCTTGCCTCCAAAGTCAAAAGGGGAGCGCAGATTTAGTGGGATTTAGTGATTATTGTGGATCGTCATTCCCTTAGCTAATTTCAAGACTAAAATACAACCCTTGGAATGCCATAAAACATAGCACCAACTGTAAACATTAAACCATATATTAGTGCTTTATAAAAGCTGGATATACAAGATATCCCTCAAACATTGAGATATTACAATATCCATCAAATGTGAACAATTCACAAAACCAATAGTTCGATAGTATAAAACAATAAAAAACTTCTCAAGAAGCAAAACAATTTTGGGAATAGTGGGTACCCAAACAGTTCTTAGTCCAGCAACAATTGCTTCCAGCACCAATTGCTCTTTAGTTAGCATCAATTGCTTCTCGATTCAGCACCAATTGCTGTTGTTCTGCTCCCACCCCGTCATGTCATCAGTGGGTAACAGGATTCTGGTCTGTTCCTCAGGTGATTGCTTCAGGTCCTAGCTGTCATCACCTCTTTGGGGAAAGGGTCCATTCTCCATTATCCTGTAGAAGGAGCATAGCACCAACTGTAAACATTAAACCATATATTAGTGCTTTATAAAAGCTGGATATACAAGATATCCCTCAAACATTGAGATATTACAATATCCATCAAATGTGAACAATTCACAAAACCAATAGTTCGATAGTATAAAACAATAAAAAACTTCTCAAGAAGCAAAACAATTTTGGGAATAGTGGGTACCCAAACAGTTCTTAGTCCAGCAACAATTGCTTCCAGCACCAATTGCTCTTTAGTTAGCATCAATTGCTTCTCGATTCAGCACCAATTGCTGTTGTTCTGCTCCCACCCCGTCATGTCATCAGTGGGTAACAGGATTCTGGTCTGTTCCTCAGGTGATTGCTTCAGGTCCTAGCTGTCATCACCTCTTTGGGGAAAGGGTCCATTCTCCATTATCCTGTAGAAGGAAAAAGACAAGACTGGCCTCGGTCTGGCAACCGGGCTTCACAGTTAGAAGTCGAGGATTATCCACCGTATACTGATGCAGTGGGTTCTTCCGCCTCCATCCAGGGCTTCCCAGGCATATAAGCCTCTGGGTTTTACCCTTCTCAATAGCTAACAGTGTGTCTTGAGGTACTGCAATTGCACAAGCAGTCCACCAAGCACCTAGGAATTCAACCTCTTGCCCAGGGCCTTAACATTTAGAGACTAGGACATCCAGTCCAGCTTCTGTTAGCAATTTCCAAATAGTGTCAGCAGCTAGTCTGACATATTACACTGTAGTCAATGGCTGTATTAAGCCTCCCATCATAACTGAGCTCCCTCCTTGGCACAATACTGCACGATTGTAGCCGTGAAGTGTGATGCGTTGCACTTTGGATGCACTCAGGAGTCCTATTATTTGCTGCTCTTTAAAGCCAGCAATCACTGTACTTGATACCTCCCTTAGCCGTCACAGGCAGGGGCATTGCAAATCACATGCAATCTCAGACCATGTCAAAGAAAGAGCTGTCCGCAGGGTTTTCATATCCACCCCGAGATTCTCAAAGCTCCATAAGAAACTTACAGGTAGGCATCATTGTTTGCCTGTCAGCAAATCAAATTCCAATATATTTATTCCTTCCCTTGCAAGGGCTTAGAGCCACTTCTACAATAGTCATTTCAAACCGCTTATTTGGGCTCCGGTGTCTATCAACAGTCCTAAATTTATTCGCTTTAGACCCACTAGGATGCGTGTGCACGGTTCCTTCGTTGTGAAACCATCGCTGTGAAGTCACCACGCAAGGCGAGCAGCCGCGGCTCTGCTTTTGCCGCGCCTGGTTTTGTTACCCCGCCTCCGCCCAGGCGGGGGCGCTACCGGACCGACCAAGCCCTCCCGCCGGGCGCGGGGAGCGGAGGGAGCTCGTTCCCCGGAAGCCTCGCTCCCCTCCGCTCTACCGTGGCAACCGCGGCCCCTGCGCGCTCCGTGGACGTACCGTGGGGTGTGGCACCACGTGGCATTCCTAATTTTATGGCTTTTCGCCGGCATTTA
>NW_010416897.1:5723-28997 GCF_000710305.1 Buceros rhinoceros silvestris | reverse complement strand
ATTTAGAGACTAGGACATCCAGTCCAGCTTCTGATAGCAATTTCCAAATAGTGTCAGCAGCTATTCTGACCTATTATACTGTAGTCAGTGGCTATATTAAGCCTCCAATCATAATTGAGCTTCTTCACTGGCCCAATACTGCACGATTGTAGCCCTGAAGTGTGATCCATTGCACTTTGGATGCACTCAGGAGTCCTATTATTTGCTGCTCTTTAAAGCCAGCAATCACTGTACTTGATACCTCCCTTAGCCGTCACAGGCAGGGGCATTGCAAATCACATGCAATCTCAGACCATGTCAAAGAAAGAGCTGTCCGCAGGGTTTTCATATCCACCCCGAGATTCTCAAAGCTCCATAAGAAACTTACAGGTAGGCATCATTGTTTGCCTGTCAGCAAATCAAATTCCAATATATTTATTCCTTCCCTTGCAAGGGCTTAGAGCCACTTCTACAATAGTCATTTCAAACCGCTTATTTGGGCTCCGGTGTCTATCAACAGTCCTAAATTTATTCGCTTTAGACCCACTAGGATGCGTGTGCACGGTTCCTTCGTTGTGAAACCATCGCTGTGAAGTCACCACGCAAGGCGAGCAGCCGCGGCTCTGCTTTTGCCGCGCCTGGTTTTGTTACCCCGCCTCCGCCCAGGCGGGGGCGCTACCGGACCGACCAAGCCCTCCCGCCGGGCGCGGGGAGCGGAGGGAGCTCGTTCCCCGGAAGCCTCGCTCCCCTCCGCTCTACCGTGGCAACCGCGGCCCCTGCGCGCTCCGTGGACGTACCGTGGGGTGTGGCACCACGTGGCATTCCTAATTTTATGGCTTTTCGCCGCAATTTATTTCTCCCTGGATCATGCGGCCGTCCCACTTTGTTCCGGGGGGGTCAGGCTCTGAGGGAGAAGGCAAATCCGTCTGGGGTTCCTTGGAAACTTTTCGGATTTTTCTATTTTCACCGGCGCCGCTTATGCCGCTGCCCGTATTGGACCGTGCGTCAGACCAGCCTGTTTCTCGTCCGTAAGTAACTATGTCCCCTAGGACTTCTGACCGTGTCATTACGTTTACGGGGTTTCGTGGATTTTGCCGATTGTGTTCCATTGCCCTTTGAATTCTCTCTCTGAGAGCCTGTACGTGAATTTTTAAAGCACCTGGTAGCCCCTTTAAAAGCGGTCTTAGGTGCTCTGGGACTACCCTTGCAGAAATTGGAACATCGTGCAGTCCCCTTTCGTACATAGCTTGAATACAAGCCGCCTTCTGAACACCGGTAGATAAATCAGAGAGTCCTTTTACATGTATTATTATAGGTTTTCCTCTCTCTTTTGGATGAATTCTCCCAGCCCAGTGAGCGACTCAGGCTGTCAGAGAATGATCCCCTGTCGGTCTGTCACTTAAGATTACTCCCGGACCCCAAAATCCCATAGCTTCGCCACTGCTTAATAAAATTCCGTCTCCGCCTGAAAATGAGATTCGCCACAAGAACTCAGTCTCCGTTCCAAGTTGCTCTAAGTTCCAAGTTCCTGCAGAATACAATCCAACATCAAATAACTACAAAATGCTCATTTAATTTTTTTCTGCAGCTACTTTAACGCTTAATTCCAATACTTTAATGAGATATGCCAGCTTACTATGCACAGAATTCTGAAGTTCACAAAGTCAGGGAGAAAGAGGTCAACCATTTACTGCAATGCAAATGTATTCACTCAAGTATCTCTGTAAACAACGAATTAGAAACCTACTCGTGTTTACCATCTGTCCAAAAGAAAATAATTGTTTGCCACAAAGGAAAAACGATTTTGGCCCTCTTGAAATCAGTGGGAACTCTTTCAACAGAAGACTTTCACCGCTCATTAATCACCAAGGGTTGGCAGGACAGAGACATGCAGAGAAGTGGATAGAAAGTCACAGAAGAACAGGGAGAACTCAAGTCACTGACAACCTACTTCTATAATTTCCGAATACTGCCAGAGATGAACCTACATCTTTGCAGTAGATGATCCCACTCAGCACCCCTGAAAAAGGTAGAAACCTCCTGGACATGTGGCAACAATGATCTTCCTAACCATACCCTCTGCAGCCAGCATACTCCTGTTCCTGTAACAGTCATCCCACCAGTGCAGTGAGCAGCCAGTCAGTATAACCTAGTACCACCTCAGTGGGCAGAAATAAACTGCTGGAAGTCAATTGCCATTGTAGAGACAATCGAATATCCCCGCAGATCATTGGAGAAACCTGTTTTAAGAATGATTGCAAAGATAAGCTGTTCAAAATCTCTCTTCCACCCTCTATACCTGCCTCCCCATACGTAAGATTTCCCACAGATAAATGTCTGGAATGAAATCCCAGTCCTACTCAAGACATTTTCCCATAAAATTAATCAAGGACAGAATTTTACAGTTTATTTCTACTTGCTGTCAGCAGAAAATAGTGTTACTTCTTTCTAGAAATGGAAATGAAAAAAGGTGAGAGGACGGCAAGTTCATATTCTCCTTGCAGCACAAAAAAATTCTGTTAACTTTTTTAGGCTAGTGCTTTTAGTGAAAAAAAAAATTTCATTTGGAAATACTCACACCTTAGATAAAAGAATATGTTACCTTGCAAGATTATATATCCTTCCTCCCTCGGAAAAAGATACAGGTAGAAAAGTAAGAATTTATTAGCATTTGCATCATTGCTATCCAAATGGCAACGACAGATTAGCAGATTTAGTGCCTTGCTTGTGAATTTTTATGATGATTTTTCAAACATGGAAAATAGATTTGCTCAAGGTGAAATGATACCTGGGAAAATAGATGAACTGTTAAAAGCAAAGACAGGTGTGAAATACAGCCAAAGCCATTGGATTTGGAAAAATTTAGAACTAGGCAAATGCTTGATTTTGTAGTTCACTTGGAGGAAAATTTGTTTCTCCAAGCTGGGAAACTAATCTTGTGAAGTGGAATGGCAGCCTCAGCCCCTGCTGAGGACTAGACCTGGACTCACAGGTGTGGGGGAAAGCTGCCAGCTTCAAATCCTAAGAACAGGCTTGACCACATGCTGTGACAGGCAGAAAAAGCCATTCAGGAAGGAAAAATCCTGTTTTGTTTTATCCATATGCAGTTTATGTTGCTGGTCCCATATAGAGCTATGGATAGTCAAAAAAATAATGTTGATTATGAATCTCATTAGCAAAAAATAATGTATTTTCAAATATTTTATGCAAAAAATACATTGGTTTGGGTCACATCAAATAGTATTTCACTGTTAGCTTGTGCTGCTTAGGTACACACATACACATCTGCTTAAATACATTTTGGGGATATAGAAACGGAAAGAGCCAGGCAGGTTTTTTTAAGCTACAGGAGAGCTTTACACCTCTCGGTTTTAGTCCAGCTGGTGCTATTCATTAGCTCTCACATTACAAACAATCTCTCTTGATTTAGTGAGACAGGTCCAGATTATTTATTAAAAAGTATTTGTTGAGGCTCATGCTTTTCTCCACCGTTAATTCATTAAACCAAAGTAAATTGTTTATCATTGAGAAAACCCATGATGCGCAAATGAGAACAGCGGGCAGTCATCAGCTGGGTGCCTGATAAAATCAGCAAACATCACAGCAGATCTTTGTCAGCCTACAACTCTTTTACAAACAATGACTTCAGTGAAAGGAATGGAGCTTTCTTGTAGGTAGATGATTACGCTGGATGCAGCAGCTAAGTCCAGAAGTAGGTCTTGGGAGCAAAGGGGAGCAGAAGACTTTGACAGCAGCACAGCAGGCACTTTGGAGATGAGGGAGAAACATCTTCCAGTGCAGAAAGTTTATCTTTATCCCACAGTGATTTTTCCCTCATTCTCTAAAATGTGTTGATTACATAGGCATGACTCTTGGACCACCTTGAGCAA
Source organism: Buceros rhinoceros silvestris (assembly GCF_000710305.1). Classification (NCBI taxonomy): domain Eukaryota; kingdom Metazoa; phylum Chordata; class Aves; order Bucerotiformes; family Bucerotidae; genus Buceros; species Buceros rhinoceros. The sequence continues at coordinate 25,128 of NW_010416897.1, read as the reverse complement.
ACCTGGTATGTTTAAGCATTTGAACTAACGAGTCTTATTCTTTCTTTCACGAGTTTAGCAAGTAAGAAGGGCTATCGAATTTTGTTCAAGAACTCTCAAAGCCCAGGAAGTGGCTTTCTCACCATTGCAGCTGGCAAAGACCAAGATACAGAAAAGTGAGTCGCAGCAAACCACTGTGGATGTTAGAGAAAGGACAGCACTCCCCTGGGTCAGGCGATATCTCTATCTGGCCAAGTACAGTGCCTTTAAGATCTCCAAAAAGCTGCTGGGTTCTAGCCCAGATGCAAACGCCTTTAGGTCTGAAATGATGGCCAGCGATTTGAATGTTTATGAACAGGATACCTGGCATTATTAGAAGCAATAGATCAGAGACATCAGTGGTAGAGAGAATGAATTGGAAAATCAAAGGAGTACAGCTAACATAAAATACTACTTATTTTTAATATAAATTAAGAAGAGCTTTGGCCAGCCTAGATCAAAATATTTTTGTGCCACAGAGGTCCATGTTAATTAGTAGTTTTTTGAGGATGCCTGCATAAACAGCAAGAGATAAAAACTTAGGTACCTATGACATCTCAATTCTCCTGAGATATTCTATTTGTAATACTGAAAAATACCTCATCTTTAATATGGTTTTGGTGGGCTTTTACTAAGATTTTCCTGTCTTCAAAAACTTGGCAGCCAAAATTGTAATTTGGGATGAGGGGAGATGGAGGAAGGGATAAGCAATTAAAACAAATAACATAGGCAGAACCTTGAAGGATCCATTTAGCGTTATCTTCTTTTGTTTTATGCTCTCACTTTAAGTGAAGGAATTCATTTGCTCCGTTGCTGTGGTGTCAGGGTGCCTCATAAGCTTCACCGTGATGCTTTCATGTGCATTTCATGGTAGTGGTGCTGCACAGCATGAGTCTAATGTAAGGTAATGCTGTTCATGCTGTGCATACAAGGTGAAGTGACTCAAGGAGTGCCATGTTCTACCTGCCCAGCACCATATGGGCCATGCCAACACACACTGTTAACGGGGCTGGTGAGCGCCACCCAGGTGCAGCGTCTCAGGCAGCCATTTCAGAGAACTTTGTCCAAAGCAACAGTCCGATTTCCTGCAATGTGGCTTCTACAATGATAAAGCAGCATACAGACTGTGAGATCCTCGAGACAGAAAATTCTTGGTAACTTTGCAAGGATCAGTAACTTCAAATAAAGAGCAGCAATTACCGTAGCATACAGAAAGAATCTCAAAAGCTGTGTAAACACAGTATAATAGGGATAGCCCTAACAAATAAGCCACACAAAAAAAATTTCTTCTCTGCCACTCAACGAAGATATTTAAAGAAAATGCTCAGCTCTCAAGGATGTGGATAAAACTTCTCTTTTGATGTAGTCTTACAGACACGCTTCCGCACTTGTGAATTCACAAGGCAGCACCAGTCCATGCTGTGTGTCTTGTCTTGAACGTAAGTGCCTGAGCCTTGGTGATCAGCTCACGAACAAACACTTGCAGATTTAAGTAAGACTGACTGAGCTCTCAAGAGTAGCAGGAAGAAATTATTGTTGGATTAGCCCATGACACCATCTTTCACAGTTTTTAATAAAAATGCCAATCACAGTGCTTTGCAAGTTGGTTGGAGAAGTATTACTGATGAGTGCAAATGGACAGTAAAGATTTTCACACGTTCTGAGATGTTTCCGATTGAAATGTGTATCAGCTTTTGACTGTCTAAAATGAGCTTCTTTTGCAGTCTATTAAACTGGGTTCATCTGGTATTTCCTCGGTTCCTCTTGCTTCGGCTCAGAGAATTACTGTAGCTCAGTGAGTCAGTCCCTGCAGTGTGAAATCCTCTTAATGAGACTAATTAAAAGAATATCACCTTACAGCATGGCTGTCTCATGAGCAACAAAGGACATGGGGTCCTTAGGCAGAGGAAGAATTTGAATGTCAAATCTTGCATCCAGCACCCTGGACTGAAAAAAAAACATGCCCTGTATCAGGCCTGACTGAAGCACCTGCTAGGCAAGTTTTGGAGACATAGGTGGGTTTGGATGCCTCCAGCATGGAGACTGTGGATCCTAGTGAGGCTAGGCAGCGTGCTTGGAACCTGACATCGCGATGGCTGGAATATGTAGCCAGAAATTAGGATTTGGGGTACCTTTTGAGTAAAATCTGTGAGTCTGCGTTTTCTGCTTTGGGCAGTATGACAATCATGTGTCAGTCTGTGAGATTTTTGAGTGAAAGTGATCAAATAATTATTAGAATGCTATGTGAAAAAATAATTATTAGTTTTTAAAGGCAAATAGAAGGAAACGTGTTGCATACTACATACCATTGCACAAAGCAGAGCCTGGGGCAGATCACGTCTTATTCCAAATCTAACAAGTCGGAACAAAGCAGAGGGAAGGGCAGTAAATATATTCTAGGAAGAGGAAGCCTTGCAGAAAGCATGCAGTCAATTGTGCAAGTTGGGAAAAAAAAATTCCCCTCTTGACTATCAAGACATCGGCTGATGCCACGAGCCACGAGGTTCAAAAACGTTGATTGCTGTCTTTCTTTGCATAACTGCAGTGGATAATCCATAAAGTTTTGGTTGCTGAAGCCCAGCTGCCCGTTTGCCTTGGTGATAACCACCAGGGATGCAGGCCTAACTGTTGTTGTCTTAAGACAGATCTTCAAGAATGAAATGTCCTATTAACACAGCAGCAAGGAAGTAGAACCTTTTCCCCCTCCTGTTGTTATGTTACCTTGTAAATACTAATCTGTATATTAGAGATAGGAAAACCTTGGCAGTCTGGGAAAGGAATGTTGCCTTGGTGATAACCACCAGGGATGCAGGCACCCCTGCTGTAGATAATGTTTCCTTTTAGGCCTAACTGTTGTTGTCTTAAGACAGATCTTCAAGAATGAAATGTCCTATTAACACAGCAGCAAGGAAGTAGAACCTTTTCCCCCTCCTGTTGTTATGTTACCTTGTAAATACTAATCTGTATATTAGAGATAGGAAAACCTTGGCAGTCTGGGAAAGGAATGAGAAAAAGTTGAACTGCAGGTCTGTGGTCTGGGAGAGCCACAAAACAGAAGAAAGAAAATGAGCTAAGCCTTTTGAAGACCAGTTGAAACCAGCATAAATCACAACAAACTCTGATAACTCTCTTTTCTGTGCCAATTATCCACCGTACATGGGAGAATTCCCACAAAAATCTTAAAGTTCTGTTTCTTCAGCAATCAGTAGGACATGACATATTACACAAAACAGATCTTCTTAAGCTCAAGCCACATGAACAATAGCTATGCAAAATTATTAACCAGGTTTTAGAAATAGAATGAGTATGTATAACTATTTCAGGGAAAATAATGAATATGTATGAAATCGGGTGGTATAAGATTTGGTTGGGGCAGCACACAGTTGGCGGAACGATCAGCCATGTGCCCAGCACTGGAAAATAAAGAAAATGCCTGCTCCTTAATGCTACATTGGTATTAAGGAGTTTTTCTTCCGATTTTCAGTAACAGTATATGTTTTCAGTCTAGTTTTGTATAAGTCTTTGCCAAAGTCAGCTTTAAGACAGCTCATGTGGGTCAAGCCCTAACCTGCCACTATTGCCTTCAAGCACAGGAATTCAAGCCAGAGCCGCACAACCTCTTGTTGCTGTTCCAGCAAAAATAGCAAAGGAAGGGAGGACGCATGAAGGAGGAAAAAGCAGGACAAAAAGGTTAGAGCTTCTAGCTGCAGCATCAGAAGCTGGGTGAAGGAGAGCAAATAGCACCTGGGACCAACAGTTCTGATGCTGTATTTGGAAGCCGGACAAAGCAACAGGAGCCCTTGCTCAGACAGGTTTCCACAGCATGTTGCAGCACGTGAGGCATGGAGGAACCTGGTTTCTCCTATGTTACTGCTTCCCCATGACCAGTCCAGAGCCAGGCCTGAGCACAGGTAGACAGAGTCTTGCTGAGGGCACAGCATGGCAGTGGGATCCCACCCCATCTAGAAGGCTGCCAGGGCATGTTGTGCTCCGTATGCTCTGGGTGCAGGGCTGCAGCCAGGGCATCAGAGAAGGGCAGGGGCCTTTCTGTCATCCCCAGCAAAGACAGAGCAGGACACATAAGCAACCACCAACTTCACTACCAGCTTCCCTGTGGTACGAGGCGAAGGGGAGTGGGGGCAGGGGAAAAGGGTGGTTAAGAACACCATTTGCCTATTGCTCACTAGTGTGTTTTGAACTCTGTCTCCTCTCCCTACTTACTGTTTAAGAAGTTTTCTTCTTTATGGCCCTGTAGCAAAACAAAAAGCCAGGCTTTTGGCAAAACTGGTGATGAGCACTGTATAAATGCTTACCTATAGAAACAGTTCTAGTTAGTATCTATTTAAAATGTATGGGTCATCTAATCCACTGGGACTGACATTTGCTCAGGCATTGGTCCTCCAGCTTCAGATTTTTTGCTTTCAATGACTGCTTTGTCTATCAGCGCATGAGCATTTAGGACCAGTGACAAAACCTGCAAAGCTAAGAACAGCTACTATGGATGTGATCAACCTCATGCAGTGTCAGGTGCATCCCCCCTGACCCTCCCCCAGCACCAAATGGTGAGAAGCAGCTGGAAAACCTGTATAAAACCTCCCAGCTACACCACCACTCACAGCCTCAGGTTTAAACCATAAGTCAATGTAGTTTTTAATTGAGACAATTTAGATTAAAATATAAACATATAAGAGAGAAATGATGCCAAGCTTGGAGGGACTAAGGGATTACATGAAAGATGAAAATTCAGAAAGTGTTTGAGCCTGTTTCTTAATCCTTCAAACTCAAAGGCACAGAAAAGGAACCTCTTAATTACTACACCTATACATGCTTTCTCTCTGCCAGCAAAGGCAGCTCACACGTTTTAATGAGCAGCAAGGTGGACATCTCTCAACCACAGAGCTGTATACAGTTCCAGTCAAATAAACGCTGTATTCATTTATGAGAAACACAAATGCTCTCTTACAAACACAAAGCCTCTCTTGACGAGAGGCTGGTGACCTAAGGCACAGGAATCAGAAAGTGGAAATACTCATGAAAGCCTTAGCTGGAAAACCTGATTACGAGAATCATTACATCCTGCAAGACCCCATGTTCTCCCGGAGATTTCCAAGTGAAATGGACTAATTGAGCAACTAGTTGGATTTCTACAAAATTTTTGTCACCTTCAGTGGTACAACATAGAAGGGCAAAGTGTTCACTAATCCTGATTGAAATATCTGGAGGATACAGACAAGAAGAGCAATGGTTATTCTGCCCAAATTAGGCTTTCTAGTCAGTGGGTAAAAATAGGTAGGCCTCTTTCCACTGGAAGACTTCCTTCTTTCTAAACCAGTATACCATTAATATTGCACACTAATTTTTTGGCAGAAAGTGTTGCTTCAAAAGTCCTTTCAAACCATGGTCTGGAAACTCAGCAGGCTATGTAGGTCCTATGGGACACAGCGAAGAGCAGCTCAAAGTAGAGCCCAGCACATCCACTGGTACAGCCTCTATTAAGCACTGTAGCTATAAGTGAAAGGACTGCACATCTCTCTACCATAGTCAAGTGACCTGTTTCTCCTGCTCTTTATCTTCCCTTTCAAGATTAAGTTAATTAGAAACAAAATAGAAAATAGGTTAGACCAAAAAGAGAAACATGTTTTCTGTTTAAATCAGAGGAAGCAGCATTTGTTTCAGGAAGTCGCACAGAAAAAGCCATAAACCTTGATCACTTTATGGCCAAATTGAAGGTCCAGATGATGCTGAACAATCCCTATCAGATTTAACTGCTACATAAACCTCCCCCTGAGGCTGAGCCCTGAAAGGCACTGAGACCAAGTCCCATTATGTCACTTTACTGGAATATGAAAAGTTGTAACTGTATTTACCTTATCTTTATTACCCACTGCATTTCTTCAGTAATCTGGTAAATGATCTCACTTACCAAATCTGTGAGATCTAGGAGACTGCTTAAACAACAAACAGTGCAATTCTCACACTTGGTGTGAGATTAGTGGTTTGGACTATCATAAAATGAAGTACAGAAGCTCAGGTTAAATCCATCCTTGGCACGCACGCTCTGAACCACCACTCCGACAATTCTCACAGCACAATCAGCCATTGCAGGGCCTAGCAGCTCTTTGACCCTTACCAGACATCTGCAGTTTTAATTCAAAATGAATAAAAACTACATACTCTTAAGAAGGGATAAAATGTCAAACTGAAGCATTGCAGGTATTCATAATCTATTTAATAGTGGGACACCAAAGAAGTACTACACATTTTTTTGAGCACATTAGATTTTGATTTAAGCAATTGTAATGGATGCAGAAATTTCTCAAAAATAGTCTTCTATATTCTACAATCCACAGTTTACTCAGTCTAATAAGTCATATCATAATATACTGTTTTGTGCTAACTGGTTTGATAATCTGATCAGCAAAATATCCTTCCCCTTCCTCCACCCTGCAAAAAATGTTGACAAAATTCAGCCAAATTTTTAAAAATTACTGTACAACTAATTTCGACTCTTGTTGATCTAAACACAATGGGAGCTACCAGTTATACACAGCTTATGAATGATGTTGCATTTTAATTCTAAAAATCTTCATGCTAATACAATAAAATATTTTATACAGTGATAAATTTTTAATGCTTTATTCATTGATTAAAAGAATATATACATTTAACATAAACCATACAACATCAGTCATCAGTTCAAACATTCAGCTGGTTTCCTTACATTTTCTGTCAGGATTTTTTTTTATCTGATCACATTTATAAGATAAAATCTCACCACATCTGGCATATACACACACTGTGCCAGTGGATTCACTCTACTGATGTACATATAAAATCCGCATGGTATGTGCTCACTGGAGACAAAACAGCGCACACCTGTCAAAAGGTCAGTTTAATATAAGATGGTAAAACCACTTGTAAAACACATATAAACTTTTTCCATAAATAGAATCATATCTGGACATCTGTTGCATAAATTGTGTTTTCCAAAGCTTACAATATAGCAGCCAGGTCTCAGCACTGCTGGGCACCCACGTTGGCCACTTACTTTATTATTGCAGACTGTCCTTTAAACATTAAATGCACAACATTCGTACCACTTAAAACTGGGGTCAGGTGGAAGTCTCACAGAGACCACGTCTGTACCGCGGTTGCCCTGAAACAGTTAAATCGGCTTTTAAAGCCTCTCAGATATAACAAGATTTTAAAACATACTTCATGGAATGTTCTTCATGCATCATAGCAGCTCATACCTGTGATAGAACAAGCTTTGTATTTGTTTCCTTTCCTTCCTTTACATTCACTATTCACAGTGAAACAGGTGCATGTTTGTTAAGAGTTCTGAGGTTGCTGACTGAGCCACAGCACAGCTGTGTACCACAGGTCGAAATTCGACCTTATATATTACAATCTAGCAGTATCTGGCTGGCCAAAAGTTGGCCTGCCCCTGCCAGCATGTGGGCACTTCTTCGTTTTTAGTCTATTCTTTGGCAGCTGACACAGGCGCTGACAGAGAAAATCCAGTGACTTGGTTGCTAGGGATTTCACGACTAATGTTTGTTTGCAGGTGTATACCTTTGTATCGAAGTCTTCACTGCTACATTTTTACATCGGAGTGCACGTTCTTGTTTTTTTTCTTTTAAACTTTGCCCCAATGCTAACTTTTAAGATGACAGAACATGAGAATAGAGGACGAGTTTGCAAAGAATTCAAAAGACTACAGCTTATGTATTGAATCTGTAAGTGTGGGTACCTGAAAAGCAAGTGTTTCACACTGCTGCTTAACAGCTAAGAAAAGCCAAGAATGGTAAGTCATGCTTCAGAATCTGTACATGAAATAAAGCAAGGTGAAAGTATTACAATGAACAGCCCTAGATGGACTTCTGTTCCCTTAAGCTCATGAAGTAGCATGCTACCAGATTAAGCACATGAGAGCATAGCAATCATAGCAATGGGCTATGAATATCAAAAAGAGTTGGCTCCTGAGCCCAGAACTCCGATATAATAGTAAAATAATTCAAAATTTCTCAATAAAAGTAAAGTTAGCCGGCAACCTCAGACAGCCTTTAGCTGTATCTCTATAAAGTTTGTTAGACAAGTCCATTAACCGTGAAAACCCTAAACACTGCCACTTTCAGCTTCTAAACCAATATCCGACTACGTTCTTTGATCAAGAAGTAGAATACACATATATAATTCTATATAGCTAATACTGATTAAACACAGCACAAAAGGGGTTAATTCACGCTACTGAAAAACATAATAGGACCCTACTTGCATATGTAACCATGGGGATTGTAAATAAGGAGCTAAATGCCTTCACTGAAGCTTTGCATCTCTCTGTAAAAGTGACACGTTGGCTCAGTGAAAACACTGAGCAGCTCTATGTCCATGACTGCATGCCAAGGCCGACCCAATCCAAGAGATACTTGCTCAATGAGATTGTGTACTGGATCCACATCCTGATCAGCCAGTTCTCCTTGGTCAAAATCAATGCTTTCTTCTGTGACTTCCAGAACTTTCAAGTCAGAGCCACGAAGACGAGCAATTGCTATAAGATTATGAGCCCAAACTGTGTAACCTAGGGGGAGGGGGAAAAAAAAAAGTTGCTCTGTCATTTTGCTACAAGGCATTTTTTGCTAAAGTACTTGATACCACAGCATCTCAACATCCTTCCCAACCTATTTTGTCATCTTCCATCTGGCAGAATTCCCCTACAGCATTTTATTTTTGGTTGCAAGTGGTAAAGCCCTAGTTTATGTTCTGAATAAGGAAGTATCAAAAATGTTTCAGGTAGTTTAACCAAGCTTGTCTAGATATATTTTTTTTCACCATTCATAGGAAAGTGGACTTCTTTACTCCAAGTTAACTTATATCTACATTTCCAAACATACTGCAAAGCTACTTTGTAATATAAATATATAGAATTTTAAAAGTGAGTAATCAATTAACTAAATGTATAAAACTGCGCTTGTGCTAGAAAAAAAATACAAAGTTTGCTTTTGTTGCATCAGAGGTAGACTTAAAAAAAAAGAACAAACCCAAAACAAACCAACCAGAAGCCTCTCCAAGAAATAGGTCACACCAGTATAAAAAAAAAAAAATAAAAAATCTACATGTATCTTGTTATTCTATCTGAGATTAAACACAATTAGAAAACTTCCTTCTCTTCCCATTAGTGTACATTGTCATCCCTCTTTAAAAATACCTACCCCCCAGTCACCTGTTAGCTTTCTGTACCCTGGCTAAAGCAAATGCTGACCTCCTCCTTATTCATATGCAAACCACAGATGATCCGGGAACTTCCCTTTTAGGGAGCTCTGACAAGTCAGCTCTTCCACTTGGAAAGGAAAGGGCATTTCCGCTCTCAAGCAATCACTCTCACAGGTGCTAAGACTCTTGGTGAGGTGCCCACTTAGATTCCAAGTAAAGCTGCAGTCTGCACAGTACTTGAGCTGGTAAAGTTAAGCTGCTGAGAAATTAAAAACTAACTGTGGTTTGGAGTTCAACAACGCAGTTAACATATCATAATGTACCAAAATAAGACAGCTCGTTATAGTTTGAAGAAAACTGATGTCAAAGTAATAAACAAAGAAGATTTTTAAATTCTGATTTCTTTCACTTCTTCCTGCTGTTTGTCTCTACGGTTTCCTGTAAATATGTTGCTCAGAGTAGGTTTTCAACAATGAAGCCTGCACACACCCATATGGCTCACTTCTCGTATACTAACCATCATAAGTGCATGAATTCCCACAATTTTCATCTGCTGATACTTCACCTCCAGCACAACTGCCCACAGAAGATGAAGCTGTCAATAAGGCTATAGGACATTAAATCCAATGGAAAATTCCTCCTGTAAGATGACACTCCCCTAATCAGGATTTGAAGAAGCTCTCGACACCTTGCAATTATCTTGATCATAAAGGAACTTACTGAAGAAATCTTTCACAGAAAAGTGCAGGAAACAACAATTCCAAGTAAGTCCCCTGTACCATTCTCCCAGTTCAGGTATTTGGCTTTTGCTATAACTTTTCAAAGTCATATCCTTTATGCTCTGGAACAACTATTTTACCCTCAATCTCATTTTAAATTAAGTCTCTGTTCAAAAGTTTTACCTGAGGTTTCTCAGTAACCTTCCAGCAGCAAAAAAAAGCCTCTGCCCAGCTATGTATTCAGAGGTAACAGGGAATAATCACTTTACCACAAGTATCACTGAACAACAACAGATTGACCATGGACACACCATAATTTGTTTTTCCTTGCTAGTAAAAATTTCAACTTTCATTTTGCTCATGGTCAGAATAAAACTGAGACTCTCATGGGTAGCACAAAAGGTGTACAATACAAGGTCTTGAAAATCCACAGAAAGTGTCCTTCTCTTGAGGAGAAGGGGGAAAAAAGGGAGGGGGAAGCTTTTGACCCACAGATGGACTGTGCTTTTTATTCACAGTGCCAGATCATACCACCCTGACTATCCTAAAGTCCCCATACCATCCCAAACAACTACACACTCTTCACACTGTTCCTTCATTCTGCAAGAATGTATTTAATATCCTTCAATCAGATTTCCTCTACACCTGAAGATGCTTATGTGACTTCCCACAAAAGAGAGAAGAGGATCTTGAGGCACCCAAGGAAAAGAGGTCCTTAGAGTATGTTTTCCCCCTCCTCTTTTGGTCACTGACAAGCCAAAACTCTATGTATGTGAATCAAAGCCTTTTACAGAGCAAACTAATAACAAACAGGGGAAAAAAATAAACAAAACCACAAAACAAAAACTTATGAGTATGAGAAACTGAAGAGTAACTTCAGAAAACAGGAAAAGAAACTTGAGCACCTACATATAAAGCAAATTATGGCACCTTGAACAAAAGCACCATTTTTTCCTGAAAGAAGCCTGATAGTCATGAACAATATGACAAGTGAAGCCAGAAACCACTATTTGGTAAACCTCAGAAAAAACAAGTGTAAGGCTAAGACACTGTACAGAAGCATCACGACATTCTAGATCTTTCTTCCTAGTCATGTTCTTCTCACAGTTGCTACTGTAGAAGAAAGATGCTTACACTATAGTACCAGATAAGTCATTTTCACAGCTTAAAAAATGATCAGGAGGCATTTATAAGCACTTTGGTTAGCTTCTGCTGCAAGGAGGGGAAAAAAAGAAGGGGAAAGAATCTGAGTCACAGCATCAGAGCAAGGGTGATATTTGGCCATTCTCTCCCGCAGGTATACACGGCATCTCTCCAAAGAAAGAAGATGCAGCAATAACCATTCGCTACGTGGAATAGTAGAAGGCATTTGCTTCCCTGGTGCTCTGCACAGACTAATACCTTCTGCTGAATGGACGGGCACTGATATTAAATGATACTTACCCTAGCTTAGATATTTTACCATCTTTTAAAGTTTAGATAATATATTAGAGGTTTGAGTTTTGGTTTGTTTGTTTTTTTTTTTTCCTTTTTTTAAACAGGTCCTCAATCTTGTACCCAAATGTTAAAATCCACATTTAGAGTGGTATGGTCATGTGCCATACCCAAAAACTGTCAGACCTGGAAACTATAAAGCAGAGACAGCTAAATTGATATTTTTCCCTGCTATGAGTTTTCAGTAGAAGACAGTGGAAAAACTTCCTAGCAAACACAGCAGGACCTTCTGATTTCAGTCAGTAGGAATCTGAATGTACAACCTCCACTGCTGAAGGCCTCTTCAGTTTGTGCTGAATGACTGCAGATTTACCCACCCAAGGAGTCTGGGGAAATTTATTCATTCTTATGCAACAAATACAGAATCACAGAATCATTTGATTGGTAGAGACCTTTAAGATCACTGAGACCAACCGTTCACCCAGCACTGCCAGAGTCTCTAAACTATGTCCCTCAGTGCCACAACTTTACATCTTTTAAAACACTTCCAGGGATGGGGACCCCACCACCTCCTTACGCGGCCTGATCCAATGCTTGACAACCCTCTCTGTAAAGAAATTTTTCCTAATAAACAACCTAAATCTCCCCTAGTGCAACTTAAGGCCGTTTCCTCTCCTCCTGTCACTTGTTATATGGGAGAAAAGACTGACCCAAATCTCGCTATAACCTCCTTTCAGGTCATCACTTAACTCCTTCATGCATCAGCAAACTTGGTCATCAGCAAACTTATTCCAGCAAGAACAAAAATAACTGTTCTACATTATTTCAATTTCAGGCACCTTAAAACTTGCCAAACAACTACAACTTGTAGCAAGTACTTACTGACGACAGAGATGAATACAAATGCATAGGGTTTTTTCTTTTTAAATTTGCAAAGAAATAGATGGGATAAACCTAGCCCTGGTTTTGCTGGTCAAACCAATGCACCCAGTCAGGCAATTCACTCCACATTATATTTTTCAGCCTTCATCTGATGGCAAAGTCTTACCAAACTGGTAACAGACTTCCTCCCCTCAGCCTTGGGACACTTAACCCATGTTATTAACAAACAAGAAGCACAATCATCTAATCTTGCCAGCATACTAGCTCAAAATAAAACAGCAAATATTTTCAGTGTTCACGCTCACATAACCAGCTACTTGGGGGAACTTGGACAGTGCAGCCCATTTTCAAGATAAGCCTCCCGGAATGTTCAGTTCTTAGTTATCCTCAATTCTGTGAGCAGTCTAATAAAATGTCATGTGACTTCTCAATAGAAGTTAGTAAGCTACAATTATGTTTAGCCCTCATATACAATAAACACCTTCATATTTTTAAACACAAAAATACTAGTGTGAGTACACCAGCAGGTATAGCAACTGCACGGCAAACTTTTGAACACCACTCCACTAGAAGACATTATAATTAGAAAGGCTGAAGTGTTTTAAGTATTTCAAAGTCACATACTATGCCCATGCAACATATTACCTACCATGAATAGCTAGGAGAGACAGTCTTGTGCACCTCCAGGCTAATAAGACAAGTGGATCTTCATTCCGGTTGTCGCTAAGATCTGGAAAGCCAGACATATCTATCACATCATTCATTAGTACAAAATGAGTGAGGAACTTGTCATACTGCCTGGATATGAGGTCAACAACAGCCCCTGAAACACAAGTGATGTAGCTGTCAAAATGAATCCTCTCTAGGGGGATACTGGGCTTCAGAATCCTTAACATATCATCACTCTTGACATCAAAAGCCATTATATAGACCCGAAGGTTAGTGCTGTTGCGAGTTAGCGCCTTCCAATTCTCATCTTCTGGCATACTGTCCAATGACTTGTGCATTATGGAAACACTGTGGACCAGGAGAGATAGTCGATGCAAAGGCACGTGATTGCTGTCAGCCAGGACTCTTGCCATTTCAGCTGTAAAATCACAGAAATCCAAAGCGAGTGAACGCAGATTCACAAAGCGCTCCAATTCAACCGCAGTGATAAGAGTGGTATTACCAGGAATGTGGTTATCCAATAAGCTCAGATGTTCCATGGTGTTGGCTATGGGGTTTGATAAGGAGGACAATGATGTGGGAGTTACTATTTGCAGCATAAACCCACAAGACAGCCATTTCAATTGCCTGCTATTGCCTAATATCTCTTCAAACAGCAGCTGGATTCTGCAAGTAAACAAAATAGACAATTATCCTATTAAACATGGTTGAATCTTGCCAGTTACATACCATTCTATCTCTTTATTTGCAAATTATTACTCTTCTTTCATTTATGGCCTTATTCTGCAAGAAGGTGCTATTATTATGGTTCTCATGAACTACAAATGTTAGAACCTGACTGCAAACATCCCAAAGCAATTTTACTTTCATTGCTCTTAAAAAGTTAAAATTATAAAGTATCTTGAGAAATAGTACATTCTTCATCTTTCAAAAACAGTGGCATACTATGAACCCTCATTTCATGTATTTTCCAATACGTATTTAACACCCTCCCACATACATTTTAAGATTATGCAAATAATCTTTTAAAATACAGCTCTTGTTTTTAAAAACAGCATTTCATATTTGCTAACCTTTCCAGAACTGCAAATTCAATATAAAAAAAAAAAAACATTTTCAATGAAAGGTTGCAGAAACTTGACTTTGAGCATAAGTTAGAATGATATGAAACTACCTGCTTGATTTTGCTGATTAAACGGCAAAGAATAAACATGGAAGAAAAAGATTCTTTAAGTAATTCTGAATATACAGCTAACTGGATTTTCAAGTGTCAACAGATTCAAGTTCTACCAAAACAACTTGGACCTGCTAACATTTCAATCTCAGATTATCAGTGCCAGATGATTCTGGCACTGCCAGAATCCTCATGCCTTTTATTATGTTGCATGATTATTATGCAGTTATTTTGATACATCCCAGCTCTCCTACCCCTTTATTTTTTTAATGACAGGATGTTCTTTAAGCTAGATACTTAATTCAAGAAGGCAACATGAGTATTTTCAGATAAGATTTTGAATACTAAATTTAAATAGTGCAGTCAAACACTCAAGCTTTCTCCAAATAAATATTTTTTCCATTTTATTATTACCCAATTGTTATTTTTATTATTTATCCCACAGCTGCTAAGGCCCAAAAAAGTCCTGCCCAAATGACAAGCGTTCTTTGAGGATATATATTTTGGGACACATATGTAGACAAGCATTTGATCTCAAACCCTGGTTAGCCAGAAGGAAAGATCAGCATTTAAGGGAAGCAGTTGAGCCAGGATATGACAGCACCATGAAATGTCAAGAAATAAGATGTAAACACCTCCAGTCCAAAATAAGCAGATATTTTTGTGCCTCAGAACAGGTAATGTTTTGCACAGAACACTTTTTCCTTTATTGTTATGAATATCTGTATACTTTGTAACATTGTTTTGCTTAGATGTATAAATTTGTCAGTCTCATCCACATGCCTTTAATTGAGATAATGTCCACACAAAATTAAAGGCTTATTTACCCTGGTATCCTGACAGCAGAAAGCCACTAACACCTTAAGAACAGAACAAGGAAAGCACATAGGGATATTTCTCAAATATCTCCCTAGTTTCCAAAAATTTGTAACTCAGACCTCCTGTGCCAGAGGTGGCTTTCTGTATTGGTAACCCTCAGGGACCTCACTTCTACAGATTTTTCCAGGTTCCTCTTTAAGCCAAGTTAAGTGTTTTGCAACTGTAATATCAAATAACAAAGATATCTGTAGCACAATTCTCCCCTCTTCTGGCTTGCTCTGAACTTGTCACCTACTATCTTTGATGCCCCATAATCCTCCTATTCATTCTCTTCCTCTGCAAATTCTTATTTATCCTCTCCCCTGCCAGCATGTGCTTGCCTTCTTCTCCTGAGAAGGTACTGGGTTTGCAAGGCTTGACTTTTCTCTGTGAGAGGAAAAGTTGGTGTGGTTATTGTATTTATCTATTATACACCTTCGAATAGTTCCCAAGGTTTTGTCTAGTACCAGGTTTAAAGAATTCAGTTCTTTCAGATCTTCTCTGAATATTTTTTTTAAATGGAGGAATAGCAACTGCAACACAAATTAAACACAGTTTTAAACAACTGGTGAAGAGTCACAGATAGTGTAGTTTTGCTATTTTATTCCTAAATTGTTTTACAGTTCACTTGAGCCCTGTTTGATCCTGCCAATATTCGTTTCATAATTATTCCTGGCAATGCTTAAATTGAAGGCAGATTCTCTGCCAACCCCCTAAAGAAAAGGGTTCTACCACAGGAACCTCTCTAATTTCTTCCAGTAAATAAGAGTCTTCACTCCTGGCTTTCACCATACGCATCTATGAAAGGTGTTGTAATGGTTGCAGCAATGGTAGAGTTTACTTTGTAATGTCCAAGTAGTCAATGTTAATAGTGCTTGTAATATTTTACGGAACAACTGAAAAGATGACAAATCAACTCATCATCTATCTACCTCTCTGCACTAAAAACGTTTAAATTGCTCTTCTGGTATGACTTAAACATCTCAGCGTAGAAGAACTAGTACTTGCACAACTTACTGAAAATAAGATACAGAACTCTGCAGCTGTAGGGTGGGTTTTCTCCTCTGTGGGAATTATACTAAATAACTTCTAAGAAGAGATGTTTATTTAATACTATTTATACCTTTTGGTGCAAGCACCAAAGCATTTATACAAGTGTTTAGATTTGTGCTGATAGTCCACCAAGCCACAGGTCCTAAGGAAACTTTCCAGCCAACTTCCTCCACTTCTTTGCCGATTTAATAAAAAGAGATCAAACAAACATGTCAATAGAGAACATTTAATAGCCATCACTTTCAGATTGTTTTTAATACCTGCTTTATGTAAGGCCAGACAGGAAGCACAATATAAACTACATGCCATTAGTTTGAAAAACTTATCTGAAATATGTTAAAACACCCTAACTGGGGGTTTTCTGCCTCTGCAAATCCTTATGCACTTCCTATTTTTCATAAACAGACTGCATCTAACTGGAGTCTGCAAAAATAGTTTGAACAATGTTCTAGAAATTTAGACACATTAAGTAAATTCTTGGAAATTAACACCTACTTTATTTTCATATTAACTTTTACTTCAACTGCCTAGCATGTAGTACAACACTTATCCTACCTTACAGTTATCTTAAAGCTCACTTCTAAAGCTGAAGTTTAAGCACAGTTTAGTAAGTATAACAAATACAGGCAGAGCTCAGCACATGCAAGAAAGCGATGCCTCAACAAACATACTTAATCAGTCCCCTTTGTGCCCTATAAGCAGCAATTACAGGATGTTCACCATCGACCTGAAACCTACAAGTAGTCACACTGGAGCAAACTATTTAAAAAAAAAAATTACTTCCACAATTAACGACTCAAATGGCACTTTCAGCCAGAGCCTAACTAGACAGACTGAGTTACTGTTTAAGCCCATAAAACAGGCCTGACTAGTACTGAAGTACATTGATGTCCCTGTACAGGAAACAACATATTACTAAGGCCCATATGGAGCCCATTTGTTTAATTAAAGACTATCAATCAAAATACTTTGTTTAATAACAGGGACTAAACCAGTTCTTTTGGAAACCAAACTATGTGAACCACACAGATCAGTCATGGCAAGTAGATTTCAGAAAGCCAAAATTCTAAACAATTACCCTTTGTTCAACTCAAGACAAATGTATTGTTATGCTGAGCTTCTCAACAATTATGAACTACGTTGTAGAGAGAATTTTAGAAAGTAACCAGGGACACATATGCTGTAAGTAGAAAAAACAAGCACTACAAACCCATGCTGATCACTGCAAAAAATACACTTTTGAAAACACAATCCAAAGCCCCCATCCCTCAGAACAACCCGTAGTCTTAAGCTGGGAGAGGACCCTAATGGTTCTGTGCTAGCTGAGATTTCACCCATGGTCGTCTGTTAGACACAGCTCAATGCTACAGACTTAAGGAAATCTCACATCTTCTTCCCTAACTGCTTTAACTGCAGGAAATTCCTGGAACAGCTAGTAAGGTTTATCACAATACGGGTTCCAAAAATCCTCAACTACCAGTAATGCTGTTTCCAAAGGTTCCTTAGTATCTTTCAGTATTAATTATCAGTATCCACGTTTTGGAACTTAACTGATGCAAATCCCAAATGCAAAAGACGAGGACTAAGGAACCATAAAGATTTACTTCCTGAAGTAAATCTGCTGCTAGTGCTGATGAACTCAATAGCACTGAATAAAACAAAACCAGCTTTCCCTTAATTTAGAAAAGGACTAGCAGGTCCCAAATACATTGTTTTATTCTAGAAAAAAACCCCAATCAACCAAACAGCAAACCAAATAAACAAGAGGCAACACTGATCTGCTCATTCCAAAATGTCTAAACATAAATATTGACTTAAAAGACTAATTTCAAATTAGATAGTGAGTTTTGCATGGGTAATGGCTCTGAAGTGTGCATACTTATTTTTGTTATTTGAAGAAATATTTAACCATCTACTCAGCTGGGTAAATATCTGCTTAGATGGCTCCCCTCAAGCCCCTTGGCAAAGATTTGGTTATATATTTATGTTTTCATAAAGGATAGGAAAACACAACAAAGAGTTTGAAAAAAGGAGCTTTTATTTAATCAGCCTTTTACTTGCACACAGCACTACAGTATGTATGTTAAATGGAAACCAAGATTACTGTCAGTTCTGCATCCTAAGCACAATGGATAACAAAGACACAGTATGTGACATACATCTGTATTTGCACTGTTTTAGAAGTTTAAGTCAGGTACAAACATTTAGTTCAATGGTTATGTTCACATAAATACACTGATCTGATAATATACCTACGTCAGTTCTAATACCACCCTAAAAAAATAATAGTAAAGATCTAGAGTGGGTGTACTTATTCCACTCAAGCTACTGGGAGAAAGATGCTTCAGATGACACAAATTAAAATTATGGTATTGGGTCTTATCTATATGGAAAGTCTTACCTATATGGGAAGTTTTAGCAAAACTGCTAAAATAAGTTAACTTAGCATTACTTCATCTGCAGTAATTTATTCCAGAAGTCAGCAGCTTTTTTACACTGTATTTTAACCTTTTCCAGAGAAGAACTAGTTATTCTGATTATAAGCATTCAAGATCTGTACCATAATAATAAATCAAGCTAAAATACACCTCTGAACTAAAAAAAAGCACATTGTAAGCTCTGATCTTCCAGGAATTCTGCAAATATATAAGCTAGTTTTGAGATGCAATTTGAAATAAGTTGTTGGCATTCATATTCTCTTTCAAGCTTACTTGCTACATGTCCTCAACTGTTGTGAAATACAAGAAATTTCTTACTTTTCTTATTTTTTCAAGAACAGCAATAGCAGAAGTGCTGGTAACAACCCCCAATCCCTTCTCCCCCTTTGTACCATTAACATAATGTTGCTTCTAGAACACAATGAAAAGAGGAAAGATTTTCACCTTTCTAAGAAGTGAGCAGGGGAGCCATAAACACAAACTACTTCATTAAAATAGTAGGACAGAAATCAACATAGTTTAAGATAAGGCTTTTAACATAAAGCTTTCTCAGTCCTGTATTTGAGGCATGAAACTGTGTTCTGTTATCTGGTTTTATTATTTTAATGTATTTGATAATTTACAGATACAACTTACTGTTTAATCTTCTTGCCACCAGGGTCAACCTTGCCGAGGTATGTATTTGATATACTTCCATGTTGCTGCAGAATGCTTATATCTCCAAAGAGACTTAACTTCTGGAGGTTCCTTTGAAAAAAAACAAAATAAAATGGAATTTGTACACAAAATTAAAACTCTGTGAGGAATCATTCTGCGTAAGACAAACACAGGCAATAAGAAGACATTATTACACAGAACATGTAGTCTGTTTCGGGAAATATCCTACTGTTCTGGAATACAGGCGCATTTCGAACTTCAGAAAATGAGACTCAAGTATAAAGGGAAAG
>NW_010416897.1:0-5642 GCF_000710305.1 Buceros rhinoceros silvestris | reverse complement strand
GAAAGAGGACTACACAAACTGATGAACCCAGATGTAAAAGCAAATGCCAGTTTTCCATCACCACAGGAGTATTTTCAGCAGGCCAGCACCATAAAGAAAACTTATAGCAGTGCTTTCATACACTTTTTAATCCTTGGAACATATGTGTTAAGTGACAGAGGTGAAAATATCAAATACCTATGCCTTTTGGCATTTAACACCGCATTTAATGCCCAAGTAGAACACAACCACAATCACCTCTGTCCAAACACTTACATATTGCAGCATTGTAGCTGGCTTACAAATGGGCACCCAAACCTGCCCCAATCAAGGCAACACAAACCCCCAGCGGAAGTGAAAGCCTCCCAAACACTTACCAATGTTTGATTTCTGTTATATGAAAGTAAGGGAAGCTGTTCTAATATTCCCATCAGTAACCAGAAGAGGATTAATAGTCCACCATGACACAACCATAATTTTTAGAAGGGATACTTAAAAAGATGTGAAAGAAGAACCTCTAAGTTTATGCTGGACATGATTGGGTGTGGCAGACAGTCAGTTTTCCTTTCCCTAGTACACTTTATTTCTCCAACTTGCATCTTTTCTATTCCTAAAAAAGATTAAGCAAGAGAAATTAAAATGACTGCAGTTTAGAGTAGCTGTGTGGCATTTATTTTTAAGATTTTTATTTTTTTAACTGCCTAAGTTTTGAGTCAACTTTTTAAAATATATATATACATGCTGCGAATTAGATTTACTCCTAACATGCAAGGACTAGTCTGCTCTTGATAATTATCTTGTCTCTAGTTTCATCGCAAATGGATACGAGTTAAATTCATCTTAAACAGTAGATGCCAATTAACATGTAGCTGACAACTGAGATACATGAATCCTTACTTCCTGAAATCTATCCACTGTTACCTCTGCTATTTTTTTTCTATAGCTGAACAACTTAAAAGCCAGATCCACAAGCTTCATATGAAGTCACAAAAATACTGGAGCAAAATACCTAGATCTACAACTGTTTCAGAAATTCTAACGATTTAATCAATGTAATACTACTGTACTGATGATACATTAATATAAACTGAGTCCTGACCACATGCTCAATATTCTACAAATCTAAGACAATGTCTGATCATAGGGAAATCTGAAGACACTGGCACCACCACCAAGAGTATTTTGGGCTCTTCTTTCCTCAAAAGCTGTGAGATATAGTCTGATATGACAAGGAAAACCAAAGAAACCTCCACCTGGTGTGAAAAGCAGTGTTCACAGCCAATGCTATAATTAAGCTTTTATCTTCTGATCTTGGCGACTTAATTCTGAGAGCTAGGAGACAAAATGCAATATTCAGAACAATTTTGAATCATCTGTATATTCACATCACACACTCATGTTGGGTTTTGTGCTATCCATACCCCCACTGAAAGTACTGTAGGCAGGTATTAATTTTAGAGCCACCAAACTATAGGTCACATGACACTAATTACTAGTATCCCATACATTTTTACTACATCTATTTGACTGCCATTTTATGTGCTACAGAGGCACTTGGAAAAGTTCTCCACCTGAAAACTTACGCAATTATATCCAATTATTTTTCCAGTTACAGCACAGTTATCACCATCAACAAATCTGATCACAGTTCAACACTATTTTAGTGTCATGTAATCTCTATGACATTCAGCTCACATCTTTATTTCAGAAAGTTAGAAAACTAATTGTTATTTAAACAAAATTATTTAGAATTCAATTGTCATCTTTTGCTGAAAGTCATAATGGCATCTTAATCCTATGTACTACCCACAGACATGGCTGGGGAAAAACCAGCCACGGTTTTGGGGAGGATTTTGGAGTATTTTGGGAGGATTTCTAAACCATTTATCTTCCACTAACTCAAAAAGCGTACTAAAAGTAATTAGCTTCTTACTAGGTTCCATCTTCACTTTTGGTTGGTCTGTTTGAACACCCCGTGAAAAAAGAACAAAATGGCTTTCCTTACATTCAACATGAACAAAATGGTAAGGCATATACTGTATTTTTATACAAGTTTTTGCCAGTTTCAACTGCCTGCTGAGACCAATAGAAGAGAGTCATTGGAAAACTTCAAATACAGACACAGTTCTACGGTTTTGAGCCATTCATCAATTTCTGGCAAGATTATTAGGATCTCTTAAGATCCATTAGGAAACAACTTGTCTCTCCTGATACTGCTACAAAACATTATTACCTCCCACCTGTTTTTTCTAATAGGAAGTTAAACATCAACTCCTTAAACAAAAAATACATTTTTATTTTGCTTCATTTACTGTCATAAGCATAACAGCTCACAGAAAAGTTACAGATCACTATAATCAATATATTAATATTTTTAAATTAAATAAATAATTAATAGATTTTTAGAGCTCATGATGGTTCCAGCACTATTAAAGCAATATTTTGGGAGTAATAATTTGCCACTCACAAAATACAGTTTATGGAGACTTGAGCTCTACCTCAAATATGAGAAAGGCCTAGAATGTAACTTGTTGGTTAACTGACTGCCAGCAGCAATACTTGTCACATTATCATCAGTTGTTTTTAAACCAAGTTGCAGACAAGTAGTTATTTCCTTAATTCCATCAGATTTAGCAAAAGTTGTTCCAAAATATTTTTCTAGAGATTTAACATTCAAACTGCATTTAGAACAGAGGCAATTTTATGTTGTACAGAAAATGCTTTTATTAGCGACAGTACACATCATTCTCCTCTACCCAAAAGAGCATCTAGAAATTGTATTTCTTTTAGTCATTACTGTTCTTAGGTCCTGTGGTATTGAAAATCCTCAAGGAATTCTAGAGCCATCTAAAGTACTTTTTTTTCCCTGCAAAAAGGGAGGCTGTTACTATATTGTTTATTTATTGTAAAAGTCTACAACAAGTTTACACATTTAAGAAACAGCATACCATTTCACAAAAGTAGATCTCTTCCTCTCCAGTTCTGAAATATAAGATGGAAGTTCTTTGAACTTCTCTGCCAAAAAGCTCTTGTAAGGGTTGACAGGAGTTATGAAAGAACCATCCTGTTTTAAACTTAATTCCAAAGGAAATGCATTTACAATGAGAAGTTAATAATGGTGCTATTCCCATTATTTTGGAAATTACAACAGTTATCCCATGTACAGTGACACATGGCAAACACAAAAAGCAATTATGAATTATCCTCGAGTTATCTATGAATAAACAGAAGCAGAGAAATAAAATGACTGGAGTATGGTCATTCCTTAGACAAAACTAAGCATCAAGCAGGTGACAATGCCTCCAGTTTAGCCAGGAAGCCACAGTAAGAACAAAGCAGTAATTTGGCATATATTAATGCTCCTTTCCACCTCAGTTCAATCTCAAAACTCTATTTAAAGAGCTAAAAAATTAATGTTCTATATGCAATCTAGTCAGTTATTGGTAGTTACCTTGCAAGAAAAAAATACATTGGAATAAAACAAAAACCTTGCCTGTTCAAGGAAAAAAAAGAGTCTATTCAGAAGTAAATCTGAATAAAAGGTGAAGTGTTTAATTTAAATCCCGCCCCCTCCAATTTTTTTAAAATGTTTATTAAAAAAGCCTGCTATAATAGCCAGGTACCCTGTGTTTCCCCATCACGCATTATTAATTTGAAAACAACAAAAAAAGCAGCATGCAAATTATTTGAAGACAGCAAGAAAGCACAGTAATGAAGAATCCTAACAAAACTAGTAACTTTTCACCTCTGGCATACCACTGAAATTATATTAATCTATCAGAGAGCAGGTGCTGGAGAAATACTAGTGCTATACCAGTGCTATGACTGCAGTCCTGAGCCACACTGCACATACAGAATCTCTAAAATGAACTTTCAAAAGTAAGTGTCCTTGTACAAGTTTCAGATAAGGTCATGGAGAATGAATTTTTTTCAATAGAAGAAGTGTACCAAAACCTTTCCCACAACATGTTTAATTTTTATATTGTATTTTTGACAGTATTTTAGTGAGACAGAAGAAAAAAGCATTCTAGTTTTTCCAATTAAACCCCCAGGTAACACCTCCTGCTGATATTATTTTAAAATTCCAAGTCCATGTAGTCCTTACTTGTCTCAGTTCAGATAATCACCATCTCTTCAACATTTTTCCACTTACGACATAAAGATTCAAAACTTAAGTGAAAGCTCCTTAAAGTCAAGAGAAGACCAATCAAGACAGATGATCAGAATCTGCACACCAAGGATTCACACAACAAGAAATAAACTAAGATAAAGGTGAACCAGGACCAATAAGGCATTTTCAAAAGGTTTTTAACTCTCAACCCACATTTGCACCACAGGAAGTATCTCCTGGGCACAACAGAGCAGAGGAACTGAAAGTGAGATTTCAGACACCACATTTGCATTCATCTCATATTCAGCGAGGAATTACATTTAAAGTTCTCTCGCTACAGTTCAAAATGAAGCAGGGAAGGTCTTAAACCACTCTCTAATCCCTTCAGAATCAGAGAGGGGCAGTGACCATAACACGATGCAGTTGCAGACAGTTTTCCAAAAGCTATCCATAAGGTTTAATTCACCCTGAAATACTTTTTTCTTGATAGGTGAAACTATATGCATACTGAGAGAAAAAAATATTAACCATTTCCTATCCTCAGATCTGCATGGTTTTCCAAACACATCATAACCTAACTGTAATATCCTTCCTTTCCTGTCCTAGGTGTTGACTAGATGACATGTATTAGAGTACCTGATTATTATTTTTTAAAGATATATATCTGGATTACACTCACACACAGTGAAGAGAATGCAAGTATTTTCATTTTGAAGAATTCCAGTCTGAGGAAATTATCTCACCTGCCAAAGTAAGTCTCTGAAAAAGCAAGACCTAAACACATCTTAAGACCAAGCCACAGGAAAATATTTCTATCATTTATATTCAATTTGGTCGAGAAAGTTCTGCATCTGAAGTATTTTTCAATAAGCAAACATAAAAACCTCCTCCTAGTTAAAACAGAATCAATTCTCAATTTAGCAGGTAACATGAGAGTTGGCAGGAAAGATCAACATTTTAACTGCAAAAACCCGCATAGCTGAAAATATGATTTTATCAGGGTAGTACTCCATCCCTCTCCCTCCAGAAAAACACCAATGCTCTAATTTTAACACCTCTACTAACTTGTCGATTACATTATTTTTCAATCACGCATAAGAAGGCTAAAGTCTGTCCGTAGTAAAGCTTAGATTTTAAAGTGAGCATGGTGCCTTGTTAGACACCAAATCCAAACTCCCAGCTCTCACTTATCCATTTGAGCTGCATTCCCCCGATCTTCAAAATAAGAAGTTTTTATTATTGCAGCTATGTATGCTTTGCATATTGACTAGCCACTTGACAACTAAACATCTGCATTTATATTCTCCATCAAACTACAGAATACGATACAAATTAGGTAGTCTGGAGTAGCGTGCCTCCGCTTCTGCTCAACCCGCTGCCGCAGAAACGTTCACCGGGTTACCCAGGCCGGCAGCGCGAGGCTACCCCCACCCCTGGAGGGGCTCCAGGGGGGCAGAACAGGCAGACACCGGCCGCCGCGGGTCACCCCCCAGGCGCCGCTGCCGACTGCAAGTGTCCGCGGACCGGACGGCCGGACCCCAACCCCACGAGG
>NW_010416896.1:0-1170 GCF_000710305.1 Buceros rhinoceros silvestris | reverse complement strand
GTTCTACAACTGCACGTGCACACAAACTGTTGTGGTTGTAACAACCCATGCAGTAACAATACTTGACACAGAGGGTGTGCACCCACCTCATTCGGTCGTTTCTGGAGCAGAAACTACATACACACTAATGTCATGAGAAAAGGCGGAAAAAGAAGCCACGCTTTAGGAAAAAACACATAAAACAATGTCATATAGTAATCATTAGTCATGAACTGGGCTCAGTCCTTTATTAACTACCTCACAGAGTATTCCTAACAATATCATTTTAATAACCCAGACCTGCCATAGGTAAATCCTCAGGTATTCCCACATTTCAGCATTTCATGGTCTGAGTTCAAAACATTTAATGAGCACGCTGAACCTTTATGCTTTAGGAACTACCATCCCAGGCCACCGCAATGACCTGGATACACACTGCTCACTCGCAGCCCAAAAAAGAAAGAAATGGTAATTCTTACCTATTCTGAACAATCACACAAAGCATCAAAAAACGAGTTCTTTAGAGCGTGGTTCGCATCAGAACCTAAAACATCAATTTCACTTTGAATTTTCAGACCTCCTTCTAAGTGTGCTTTGACTGCGTGAGACAACCTTCACTGAGACGAAAACACTGAGCGCACGCCTTTATAGTCAGGAGGAACACAGGTCAGGAGGGGCACGTATCGCTTCACTAGCTGCACGCTTCATCTGCACACCGCGCACTTCTCCCCTTCTTCTTATGCAGAAGCGGGAGAAAGCAAAGCTATCCAAAACCCAGGTATCCTCCTCCTTAAAAAGCTTAGATCAGGCTCAAACGTAGCAACATAAGGACACACACGCCTTGTCACACAAGACACAGTGGCCAGTGCCACCCGCACATCCCTCCAGAAACAGCTGATGTTCTGCAGGACGGCACAGCAAGTGGAGATAACAGACAAAAAGGTTAACAGACCTTTCTGGGCCTCAGGGGGGGAACTGGGAATAAGGAAAGAGGGCTCTGAGAAGTGGTGTTTAAGTTACTCTTGAAAGATGGCTCTGAGAAGTGGTGTTTAAGTTACTCTTTCATACTTTCCTATGCTGATGCTCTACATTAAAAATCAGTAGCACTGGTTGTTTCACTGTAAACCTGAACGGGCACGTTATGAGCGCAGGAATACTCGAAGTGTACTCGTTGTACACTTGTTCTGGTTT
>NW_010416895.1:0-7760 GCF_000710305.1 Buceros rhinoceros silvestris | reverse complement strand
GGCCGGGCCGGCACACCCCAACAGGCCACGGCGCTCGCCCGCCCGCCCGTCAGGAGACGAACCCGGCTGCGCTCTCCCGCAGCCACTCGGAAGAGTCGCCGCTGCCACCGGGGGGAGACGCCGCTCTGGTGGAAAGCAGAAGCGGCGGAGAGATGGAGCCTTTGGATACTACACTCCTGGCACCATTTCTAACGCAAGTGGAAGTGGGTTGAACCTTGGTTTTTCTTTAGTGCTGTATTAGCACTTTCATTTGCGTATCGCACAGTTTTGCTACCATTTACACAGCACAGAGGTGGGCAACACTAACAAAAGGTCTTCTCTAAAAGGCAAAACGTGTGTTCACTGTTGTTACGCTTAAGTTAGCAGCATCCACACTAGTCAAGCAGTAGCTGTTGGTATGCTGACAATTTAAGAGGGAAAAGAATTCTTTTTAAAGAAGCAAGATAAAAAGGTACTCAGCTTAAGAACGCAACACTGGTTCTAGAGAGAAACAGATTTCATGGGACAGATGCAGTAAGACTGAAAGGTACTGTGGAGCAATCAATGCCTCTGTACTCTAAGGAAGTCCTATCAGGGCATCCCTGTAAGAAATGCTGCAGTCGAACAGTCCAGCTGACAACAGAAGAGGCCTAGAGACAACAGGACAGGCAGGAGAAGCTTTTAAACGACTTTTTATAGCGTTACCCTTCCTCAAGGTAGTTTGGCAGTTTTAAGTTAACAGCAGCCAATTATTGCCAGAGAAGAGCATTCGCGGCATTTGTTACCAAACATTTACAACAGCTAAGCTTTAACTTCACTACTGAGGATCATGATCAGAAGAGAAACAAACACTAAATAAGATTTTTTTTTTACAGTGTTTTAGACAAGTGCTTTTGTATTAGTTATGCTTTACTAATCAATATGCTTTGAATAGTAAAGCATTTAATTGAGGCCTATCACTTGCTAATGCAGAACCTAATATACTGGTTTTGCAATGCCATTATAACTACTGTCTAGAAATCAACAGTCAATGGCAAAGAACAAGGCCCTCTCTTACAGAAATTCACAAAACCAAATACAGTGCATTTAAGAACATTAATGCTCCAGGAACAGAACTTTCTGGAAGGGTTCAGGTCTTAAGAGATTGCTGCTGCAGTTTCCTTTATGAGCTTACACCATCTTTAAAAGCTTACATTTCCTTCTGGAATTGCAATAGCTTGAAGTTTAAAAATACCAAGACACAAAACTCTGCAGGATCACATCATCTCCTGTCATGACCAACTGATTTCACTAGCTATGGTGGAAATTCAAGTTCACACCTCAGCCTATCCCTCTGTGCCCAAATCAAAATAAGGCCTTTATAACACCTACTGAGGCTGTTCAAGTTCAAGTAAGGTGAAATTATAATTTCACCATATGTTTTGCCATACTCCACTCTAGAAAGCTATTTTAGTCTGGCTTGAAGCAAGATGCCAACACAATTAAGGAATGCTAACTAACACTATACACCCACTGTTGTAACAATTCCCCCTCATCCACAAATGGAACTGGCAACTTTATTATTAGATTTTCTTCAAGCAAAAAAATCAATGTTGAAAAGCAATGCTTGTCCCACTCTGCTAAAGCTTGAGTCAAGTAAGCCTAAAAGACTTGTGAGTGGAAACAAAAAGGCTTGGAAAGGGAATTAAAAAAAAAAAATCAATCTTAAACCGAACCTAGACAATGAAGCCAGTATTTGCTGCTCACTGTTAAATAACTGGAAGACTAACAGCACCAACAGAAACCTCATTTTGAAACACAGCTTTCTGATGACAACAAAAGCCTGAGGGATTACTGTCACCACAACACAGGAAGACAAGTCTACTGCACGGTACTAGGGTATCTCAGAGAAGGGAGAAAACCATCAGATCTCCTATCCCAGGACTTAATGAGTTTGACGCGTGTGCCCAAATGGAAGCATCTGCATTATGTTTAATACCATGCAAGATATTAGTCACTGGGAAAGCCAGAAATTCAGTAGATAGCATTCATACACCCACTAAGCACATGGTTTAAAAAAATAAAATTCTGACACAATACTCTTCAATACTTGTTAGCTTGTACAAAAAAAAATTAATTTTCTCAAGATTTTAACCTTCAAATCAGCAAAGCAACTGCTTTACTGAATTCAAGCATTCAGTGTGAACATTACAAGCAGTAGTTTGTAAGCAGAATCTGGGTCTCTTCTAACGCTCAAATACTAAAATACCTTTTTTTTTTTAGAAAAAATTGGCTGTTTTTTCTCTAGAATCATCAGTTTTCATCAGCACACAAAAGGACAACTTACCAACGATACTGAGTTCTGTGGGTGTATTTATTTTTCTAACAGGTAAGCAGAGAACTAGCAAGTTATACTAAGCTATTCAGAGCCTTTATAGACTGACACAGTACAATACATACCCCTTCTTGCTTTGTGAATATGTTGAGGCAGTCAGCCAGGGCCTCACATGTTTCCTGGGATACTTCAGAGAGCTCATCAACTTTTTTCAGGAGGGGAGAAGATATTCCTGAAAGTACAAGAGTAGCGTAAACTACAGGATTCTTAATTGTTTTTTTCCTCTAAGTGATACAGATGTTAACATTCATATTCTACAGGAAGGCTGGTGCACTGTAAGATCCATGTGAAGAACAGGCAAGCAAAAGTAGTACTGAGGGAACGTAAGTTCTTTCTTTTGCATTCTTCTCCTGGTACTGGTGTAAGTGGAACATGAATGGATCGAGTTTCTCTTTCAGCATGGCTGAGAAAGCAGGGGTAGTAAGCTATGTCAGCAAGACACTAAAGAAGCTACTAACAACAACCTCCTATGAACCACTTCCGAGATTTAAAAGCCTCAGTGCCGCCAGGTGACAGAATTCAAATACAAAGGATACTGCACTGGTTTAATATAAGTTAAAGGGAGAAATGTAGCTTTTTTTTTTGCCTTCTATTGGGGCATTATCTAGGATACACCACAGTGCAGCTGGAGATGTAGGTTTGAAAAATAGATGGAGAGCTACAAGGACATTGCAAATCCCCAGAAGTCAAGCAATCCGTTCTCTTAGGAAGGATACTTATTTTAATGGCAACAAGCATTCATTTAGTGGCAGCAGGCTCCAGGGTCAGTTGATGCCATTTAGTAACACATGTGCTTCTAGTTGAAGTTGCACCAATAAAGGTTAAGAGGTCCAGCAGTGACAGTTCTTGAATTTATTTTGCTACTTGCACAGGACAAGATACAGTACACACACTAATTGTTGGTTTTGGTACCAAAGCTCACTACTGACTGGAATTAAGAGTCTTTACTTAGAGCAGCTATGAAGAACAGCTAGCAACCTCCAGAAGGAAGGGCAGCACACTGAGTGCAGGAGCAAGAGACATCTTTATTTGTAATAAATAAACAAACAATCTCAAAAGATACCTCCATTTAGAATAGCATGCTAAGACAGTTAGGGAGAGAACTTTAAATATCAGGTCCCAAGATAGCTGTTTTTATATTACTTAAAAGCTTTTAGAAGTTGCAAATTTGATTTAAAAATTCTTCCGTGTGTATTTTCTGGAGCCAGAGGACTCGAATATTTTCAAGATACCACATCAACCCAATGAAAGAACAGAGAGAGCTCCAGCAGTCTTCTCTGTCAATATCTACAGAGGTTACACATGAACCTGGAAACAGTTCACTGACTCATCGAGTTACAAACATTCATGGGGAGGAAAACAGGAACTTACTACTGCTATTGGCCAACACTAGCACTTTCTAGGAAAGAGAGAGTATCCGATTGTGCTTTGCTATGGGTTTTGCTTACTCAGCTTGTGTATTTTAAGAAAATAAAGTGAATGTCTTCACTGGTTCTTCAGGTCAGCAATACAGAGTCAGAGAAACTGCCCCTACATCTACAAAAAGGAATTTATCTACCACGTACTAACTTTCAAACTGCTTTTTGTGAAGAATTGTTTTATTGTATATTCATTACAAAGGATTCCAAATAAAACTCATGTGTTAATGCAACCTTACTTTTCTTTGCAAAATAAAAATTCATTAAAAATTCAGTTAGTGCATGACGGGTTAACACCATACAGTAAGTTACGCCAGCAGCACATGGAGAAAAAGCTGTTTTAGAATCCTTTTAGGAAGGCACAGAGATGGAAGAACTTTCTTCCTCCCAAAACTGCCACGCTACTACAAGACTACAAATCTGTACAGATAAACAACTTCTTTAGTTTGAGCTTCATAAATTTTAATCACAATACATAATCAGGACTCAGGTTCAAAAGAGCAACAGTTAGATGTTCTTACCAAACTCCTTTGCGTGTTTAATATATGAGGAACTTCTGTACATTAGAATGTACAGTAATGCCTCTAATTTAAGGCATTAAATTAAACAAGTTCTAATCTCTAACAGCTTGATGTCTTTGCTATTATTTGGCAGTTATGCTGCAAAAATCCAGGTACATGTTAATTTAAGAGTTTAAGACAAAGCCTGAGAAGTTCAAATCTGGCATAAAACTCATGACAGAAGTCTGAGGAATGTATCCCATCATACCATGATTCCAGTTCCCTATATAGTTTGTGTGATTTCCCTTCACATCCTGTTTATCATGTCTCAGCTTTCATTATGTTTTTGAGAGGAAAGCTAGAGTAAGACAGATTATTGCTCTTTGTACCTGGCAGGGATGCTTATGGTCTGCAGTAAGCTACCAACTACACATTTTTTAAAATCCCCTATGTTATATTCCTGTGATATTACTCAGTAAGCACTGTATCTAAAGGCAGTTTCACTACACTTACAGCCACTAGTAAAATTCCTTTCAGTGTACTTAGTTGTTCCTCCAAATCTGAAATCTTAGTCCTTAGCAATTACTATAATGTTACTTTATTTAATCTTTTTCCAATGAGGAAAACAGTCCTATATTTTCAAGCTCCTGAAAAATTAATTTCAGTGAAATTAAAGCATGTACTGCTTAGAAGAAAAAAAATAGTTGCCTGGTAATAAATTGCATTTTAGAAGCATAAGTTTTACCTTTTGTAGCATCCAAAGATTTAACCATTGCAAGAAAGTCTGAAACCTCTTTACTGAGTCTTTGTTGGCATGCTTGTGCTTTCTGAAAGACAGCAAGGATAGCTAGTTCAGAAATGCCTTGTTCTAAGGAAGGTGTATGTTTATTCTCTTAACTATATAAAAATTTTTAAAATGCAGAGAGCATTAAATTTTAAGGAAGATTCGCAGTGACTGAGACTGATACATTAAAACTGAAATAAATTACTTGAAGTACCTCCAAAGACACGAGCAAACAGAAGATTTATACATATTGTATCACTGACTGGCTTTTGATTAAATTAGCTACCAGACCAAACCCCAAAGACACATTGGATCCACCGCTTTTGCATTTCCTCCTTTTTTATTAAGAAGTTTGAAAACCCAGGAAGAGCGATTGCTTGTTCTTTGACAAACCTAAGGCCAAAATAAGCAAATGTGTAGCTTAACTGATGTATGGAAAGTACAGCAACATGCAGGCACCCACCCCAAGCTCATCTTCCAAGCCTGCATTTGAACTTAGAGACAGTTATCTATTAGGTAATACCATTTTGTTCTGTAGGCTGCTGGGAACTGCCAGCACCAGTTATCCTCCTGTCTCTGTTCTGCTGTGGTAGGAGTCTCTCAAAATACAGAAGGTAGGTTCTTGAAATGAGATTTATTCTAATCAAAATTGTTTAGCACTCCGGCAAACATTAGTAAACTAGAGGTTCAGATGCTAGACAGAATTTACACTATACAGACAACTTAAGTTTTAAGAATGATCACCCAAAACACACATTTAACTCACCTAGAAGATGAGGGCTCTTGGCCTTTGAAGGGAGTTACCTTGGGCAGCATCCTGATCCAAGGGGAGAGTCCCTGACTGCAGACCCACTGCTCAAGAAGGACTGGCTCTATTTGCCCTCCAGCAGGTCTCCATTTATACCCTAGTCAAATCTGGACTGTGGCCAAGTATGGTAGGTGGTCTAGAAACTTCTCTGAACCGAGGAATTTCAAGGGCTGAGGGCCTTGTCTGTCATCCAGTGGGCCTTGTCTTTCCTATCCCTTGACTGAGGTGGGTAGGTGACCATAATCACCACGAGGCTGGGGAGCTCAATGCCTAAACAGCAGCTTTAAGTTTAACTCTCCTTTCAGCAGTTGAGAATTTTCAGCGTTTATTGGGGCAGGTGCACCTGTCATTCCTGCCATGAACAAGCCACTTGGAGTTTAGGCACGTGAGGATTGTGTTGCAGTGTCAACCTTCCCTTCAAGTAGTATGTTTTAGAAGCTTATGTAGACAAAAAGCAAGAATCACAGGCTGAATGCAAGAACTATCAAGGAAGACTCATTTCTACTGCAGGTGTGAACAATCACTGTAAAACACATCTAGCGTGATCTGACGTGTTAGAGGATCATTTTGAAGCCATTTCATTGCCTGTTTTACAGAGATAGAGCTCGCTGAAGGTTAGCTCTGGTACCCTCCACTCAGTGTCACCACGTACAGTGCACAAGGCTCCCTCTCCTGGTTGAAAGTCTCAAGTAGCTTTCCACCCTGCAGTAGTACCGGTAAAACCAAAAACCACGATCCTGCAGCTATGATAAACATGCCATTTTATGCACACAGTCCAAACAGGAATACATGACAGTTAGCAGTGCAAATACAAGCAGTGTTTATGCATCCATGCGACAAAAGAATCACTACTTTTAGCCAGAAGTACACTCAAATATTTCAACGCAAAACAGTACTAATCTGCAACGGCCTGGATGCGTGAGCCAAATAAATACTCCGCACTTACTTTCAGAGTATCCTGTAAGTTGGTAACAGATACTGTATCATCATCCTCATCATCACTACTCAGCTGTTCCTGTGTGCAGTAGTGAGTGCTGTATGCAGAGTGGTCTTCTATTGCTTCCAGCCAACTCTGAATGGAAAAAACCCAGAGCTAATACACATTCCAAAGGAGGCCCCCAGAAGGTAACAACATATATGTAAAAGAACAAATTAAAATTTTCTGTTGATATGAAT
This sequence comes from Buceros rhinoceros silvestris, assembly GCF_000710305.1. NCBI lineage: Eukaryota > Metazoa > Chordata > Aves > Bucerotiformes > Bucerotidae > Buceros > Buceros rhinoceros. Next base: position 721 of record NW_010416895.1, on the reverse strand, counting down.
AAGATATTCATTCGTAAAAGGAAGCATCCTAATAAGCAGAAAATAGATTGTTAAATTGTAACGTATTGAAGAAGATATTCTCTGTGGTCAGAGCACAGACTTGATCAATTAAACTTTTAAGCACAAACATAACCCACTCCTCAGTTTGCTCAAGGTCATATTAAAAAAGGCACATCAACTAAGAAAAGACTGTGTGAAATGTATTTTGCATCTTTGGGTTTCTGTTGACACAGCAAGGTCCCTGTGACAAAGTCTGCCTTCTTACACATGACAAACTTGGTGTATAAAACCTCATGCACTATCATAATTAAGAGGTAGGTTCTTTTCCTGTTCATTGAGTCACAGAGTGGCTGAGGTTGGCAAGGATTTCTGGTCCACCCCCTCGGTCAAGCAGGGCCACTTAGAGCTGGTTGCCCAGAACCATATCCAGATGGCTTTTGAACATCTCCAAGGATGGAGATCTGCAATCTGTCTGGGGCAACGTGTGCCAGTGCTCATTCACCCTCACAGTTTATGTTCAGAGGGAACCTCCTGTGTTTCAGCTTGTGCCCATTGCCTCTGGTCCTGTCACCAGGAATCACTGAAAAGAACCTGGCTCCATCCTTCTTTGCACCCTCCCTTCAGATATTTACACATGTTGACAAGATCCCCCCTGAGCCTTTTCCTCTCCAGGCTGAGCAGTCACAGCCCTCTCAATCATAGAATCATCTGGTTGGAAGAG
>NW_010416894.1:20754-41134 GCF_000710305.1 Buceros rhinoceros silvestris | reverse complement strand
ATTTTTTAATAAATATAGATATATATTCATGAAACTTATACCGAGTACTAATTGTACATGGCTTTTAAAGACATCATCGTATGAATAGATATCAAAATACTTCATGAGAGTAATCAGAATCAAGTACAACTACCTCACAGGTGGAAAAACTGGGACACAACAGACTGAAACCACCTGACAAAGGGAGGATCCAGCAACACCCGCATATTGACCTTATATCTAAAAAATCCCACAGAAGTATTTTTTACCCAGTAGTATCCCAAAAGAGGCTTCTCTACACTCACTGATTTTACTCATAGACAATAAAGTGTCCTTATACTAGTTAAATAAAATCTAGCTTGTTATTATGCACAGTATCTTGCAATTCGCTCATAGATTTTTTCAAAAAATCTTGTTTCAATGCTTAGCATAACCACCTGGTAAGAACCATTTTCTGCAAGCTTCTAATCTGATCTAAACATAAATACCTGTTTGCATTGACTTTCTCAATATATAAAGCTTTCAGGCCTAAAATTAGAGAGAAAACACACCAAACAAATTCTAATTCCTTTGACACTGTGTCTTTGATACCCAACAAATTAGGTAAGGGCAAAATATAAAAAGAAAAGAGTAGAAAAGATAAATTCAAGCTAATAATTAGGTTCATTACTTGCCATCAAGACAGAGTGAAACTTTAAATCACTAGAAGAACCAGCCATAGCACAGTTGTTGCTAGTACAGCAGTGCAATACACAAGATCCCCCTTTCAGTAACATTTCATTGTCTTTGCCCTAAGCAAGTGTAAAAATCATTAAACCAAGCTTATCAAGTAGAACATTTTGTCAGTATTTAGTGTAAATATTTGGCAATCAGCACCTAAAGTTTATGATTTCATCCTGGGAAGACTTAATGTGCAACTTAAATTCATTCAAATGCTTAAAGTTTATAGTGCGCATAAATCTTTGGGTTCACATCCAAGACATCCATGTAATCATTGTGATATAAAAAAATGTGTCACTACATAAAGTAATGTATCTCTGTCATTATTTTTGGAATAGGAACTTTGTCTTGGAAACTCCCTCTGACCACATGGGCTGACAAGATATTTCCAGATCCAAAACTGCACACGAACTTCACACAGGAAAAGCTGGACATGAAAATAATCAGAATCTTCAGAATTACAGTTCATGTTATAAATTTTGGTGATTTTGAAATATAAGATCATTTGGCTGACTATTTACAGTTTACCAGCTTTGCCTAGTTATGACCTGTCACATATGATAAGCCATTAAGTCTGGAAAGCGAAAACAACATTTGAATGGAAGCATAGCCCTAAAAAGTAAAGCATAAAAATCAGCTTATACTTGTACTTTAAAAAGACGGCATTCACAGACAGCTTCCATTCATTATGGAGCATGTGTCTAAACTCCTACTGCTGACCACAGGAATTAAGCTAGGAAACATAGTTAAGATGAAAAGCCTCTGGCAGACCATTCACCGTTGGCAGGTAAGTTTATTCACGATGGTGAATTTGGCACTAGGGACAAGAAAGGAGGTGTCATGAAATCCTACAAAAGGAAAGTTTTCATGTTCTTTAATTTGAAAATTACAGAAAATGGAAAGATGTGTGTGGAATAATTAGGCTGACAACACCATGCTTTTATTTACAGCAGGCAAAGCCGTAACAAAACCAAGCAGCTGAAAACAGATGTAAGGTGTATAACACATTTGGTTTCTTTCCACCCTGAATGCTTTTTTAACAAAGGAATAAGCTCTGTCGCTTACATCAGAGAAAAGGTTTGGGTAAAAAACTGCATTGTTCTGTCAATATTAAAGCAGCAGAGGCACACAAACAAAGTGTGAAGTTGTGGTGAAAAGCACAACAGAATTCAAGTCATAAACAGAGCTTTTGCATAAGATCTCATGAGATAAATACTCAGAGACATCAAGTTTTCAACAGTTAGGCAAATACACACCCGTGGAAGCCTGGCTAATACTCTGTTATAGTAATTGCAGACACATTTCCAAACCTGTGACCTTTAATCATGAGTTTTTATTTCTTTATTTGTTGAAATCAACAGTGAAACTAAGTAGGCTCAGCACAGAACAAGAGGACAGAGAAGCTTCTGTCAGTTGATTATAGACCCCGTACCTGTGTTTGCATGGTACCTGCTCAGAGCTCTGCATTTAATATCTTGTAAGTTGAATCCAGCTGCCAATGTATGCATTTTTCTTGGGCAAATGTTTTCTAAATGGTGAGAAGGGAAACCATGCAACGTATTTTGCTTCATACAACTAATTCTTTACAAGTCACCTTGTCCATTACACATCTTCTACTTCAAAAACTTGGTTTTTCAAAATAGGTTTAGTTTTCAAGGAAGTGCACTTCAACAAAGGAACTAATACTGTGCAGGTACTGGTATTTCAGATCACCAGTAATACAAGGTATTATGAGTTGTAAGATCATACATGTTCGAGAACACTAGGGTTAGTTTATGTTAGAAACAGTCCTTTCAAGGGATGGTGGTGTAATTACCATTAAGGTATAAAGTGCCAGCTATTGGCCTGGCAAGGCTCCCAGCGCAGATGGGCTGCCCCTGAGGTCAGAGACTTTCAACTAGCTGGAGCGAGAAACAATTATTTCCCACTTTGTCCCTAAGCATGTAGAACAAAAGAAATACATGAAATAAATCTCTGATTGGTAGTGAAGGATAGTCAGTGCTAGTAGAAACACTGCTCAGGAAAGAACACCATGTGCCCAATTTTCGAAGTAAAAGAAGGTGTCTGAAAAAAGATACATACAATTTAATAACCATATTTTTAAGGCTAGAGTGCACACAAATATTTTTACAATCAAATGCAGAAAGGGGTATAACTTTTTCATGTGCAGACTATGTTAATATCCTTCACCATCTCATTGCCATATAAAACTTTCAAGCACATAGCAATATTATTTAGGACTAGGAGACTATTTATCATTCTCAAGGTCAGAGGCTGATCTACAACCAACTAGACTTTAATCAGTGTCACTGCTCTGTCAGAATAAACATCTCGGGCCACAGATTCTCTTTCATACTATGAAGAAAATATGAGGGTGGGAAATTCCAGCTTTCCCAGATTCTAGAAAAGCACTTTTAGTTCCCTATTACTGATCTCTATCCTGTGATTACATTGTTTTCTCTTCTACTTTTTATGTTATGGGATCAATGACAACAAACTAGTGGTAAGTTTACACCACTAGTTTACACCTAACACTATTTTTCACTGTCACAAACATTATAGCATTTACTCATTTTTAAGGAAAAGATATTATATTCTATTTTTAATGAACATTCACCAATGAAAGAATTTCAGTATCATTGTTCATGGACCTCAGAAGTCCAGACAGAAAACCATGGAGACATCTGAAGCTTGACATGCTAACATCTACAAAAAAAAAAAAACTAGTCACCAGTAATGATCACTCATGATTTGGATTTGGCGGTGATTAGAGAAACAGGACCAAAAAAAAAAAAAAAAAAAAATCATTTATTTTCATTTCTATTAGAACAGTAGTATACAGAGTTACAGCTAAGGGACAGAAATATTCTATCAGTTCAAACACATCAAGCATTTGTAAATTCAGTAACTGTTGACAACAAAAATTTATGAACCTAACTTAAACCCCAAGACTTAAAAATTTGGTATTGGGAAACTGTTCTATGTGAAATTCATGAAGGAGAGAGAAACAAAAAATTCAAATCCCGCAAACACATCATGATTTATTTTCTCAGGTCTTTTCAGGACACCAAGTCCAAAGCACCAAGATGTGCTTTGGTGTCTCAAAGTTTTCTCTGCTTTAAACATAAAACACTGTAATATTTTAAAATTTAATGAACAAGTCATAAAGGTATTATGAAGGATCTGTGAATAATAATTACTTACTTAGAAAGTATTTTAGGTAGGTAAAGTTTAATGTTGGCTTTAAAATAAGTAGTTTATCATTTGCCAACAAAATTATCTACCTTTTATTGGCAAGACACTTTGTTTGAGGTAAGTTGTATTAAATTCTAGGGAAAATAAATAGTTCGCAAAATTATTTCCCAAATAATTCAGACATTTATTGCCTCGTGTTTTGGTGCACCAGCATCCACATTTCAAACGTTAACAAATGTTAACAAAATATTTTTCTATCTTTTTATATAAGTGGAGGAAGTATCACTATAGGACCATCAGTATTTGTACACTTTTCTGCGCATTTACAATTTGACATTGATCTTATCTGCTCTTATGACTCACTCTATCTAAATACCCATGCCATCCATATGCATCTCTGACTAAATACCCTCTCCAAGCACAAAAAAGGGGCTACTAAATGTTGTTCTGGGCAGAGATATTGGCCTCCACAGACATATGGTTTGATACAGCACAGCTACTATTTTCTTTTGTAACATAAGCTTTAAGGCAAGGTGTACTTAATTTTCTTACATGGCACTTTTCACCAGCAGGTCTTCTCTGTTTTGATACTTCCAATTTCTATTTCTTCAAAATGGCTAAACAGCTCATTTGGCATTACAACATTATGATTAGTTTCATATCAGCTCTTAAAAATATTTAGGACCTATTAAAGAAATACGTTTTACTCAGATGAGTTTTACACTTGAGGGCATGAACTTACCCCCAGCGGAAATCAAGTTAACACTAAAAGAGGTAGTCTCATTGTTTTAAAATAGTGCAACTTTAATCCTTCCAGGTTCCTCTCTCCATCAACTATATAAAACCAAATATAGATGCCTTAAACCTTACCTAGACTGGATACTTAAAGGTAAAGTTTGCAGTGTGGATTCACCACAAGGACATTCAAGACATAAACATGCCTTTGAACATTACTCCAGATACAACTGTTGGCATTTAGCAAAAACTGAGGAACTGACAAACTTATATACAAGACAAAGTTTTTCAAACCCAAATTAAAGTAGGATAGCCAACTTTCAATGGCTGGAATTTATTTGTGAAGAAGACTTTATTTGAACTATGTCCTAAATGCAACAATATCATAACACTATAGCCATCAGTTCTCAATCGCAAGCCTTCATTTCACATAATTAAAATTATATCCATGATCCTAAAAACCAAAATATTGCATTGAAAAATTGCTTCCAGATAAATATTGTAGCTATTAATAATATATTATGACTGTTGTCTAAATCTTTTATATTGTGCTATCCATTATTATTATTTCTTAATTATGATTTAGCACCAGTAAGTAATTAATTTTGATCATACTTTTCTACTTGAAAGACTTCTAAAACCTGAAGGCATTTTGTGATAGCTTTGAACTTTCTATTTTCTTTTCTCTCCCTGTTCTGCTGGTTCACACTCACATATTGAAAGACATAGCAAAAAGGTCATAAAGTAAAAAAAGACAGCTCTAGTGGTGCTAAAAACAATACAGTATTGGAGTAAACAGAATGAAAAGTAAATCTTTATAAACATAGTCCATGAAGGCAACAGAGATTGTTGTTTAGTAAATCGCTTTTTAGTGACACTGTTGTCACTAAAGCTTCCATCTCATCTCCAAAGCTACTAAACTGAATGTCCTTGGCATTCTGGTGTTCTAAACCATGAGTTAAATTAATTCTCAAGTGCACTTATAATACTACCCCAAGAATCCCATACTTCTCATACAAGAACATTTGCTTTTATTTGAAACAGAAACCATTAGCTATTCCCAAGTAGAATTGCCATTTTGTCTACAAGCAAGTGAAATCACAAGTATCTTAAATTTTAGTCTTCTGAAGGGAAAAAGTCAGGGAGTTTATTTCAGAGCATTTCCAAACAGCCATGACTACGTGACACTCACAAGGAATAATGAGCTTTCTGTGACAACAATTCAACAAAGCTCGTGCTATATCTTCCAGAAATAATGTTATTTAGGAACCAGCTGTAGTTTTCAACCACCAATGGCAAAACTTGCCATCTCCATAGTTTCCTATGGATCACTCTTGGTGATATACTTATGATGATATAGTGTACTATCTTAGGGGTATTTTGTACATTGCTTATTTTAATAGTGTTACTTTTAATGTAGAGCATGTGTCCAGCTATAGTAATGACCTACTTGTTAGCTAAGCATTTTTAAAAAGCAGCATCAGTAATACTAACAACACTAATATAGATTTTTTCAAGAATTTATAAGAAAGAAAAAAAAAGTCAAGTTTCAAAGAATTACGAAAGGCAATTAGTAAACAGCAAATACATCTATTGCCAACAGTTTGTTTTTTCAGTGCCAGTCAAGAAATGACATATGGACATTTCCATATGGACAGGCTGCTAGCTGGCAACCGGGTGAGTGAACAATAAAGAGGACAACGTTAAAACAGTCAAAATCAGAGTTATGACACGTCAGGCTGTTAATGGGTTTCTGAAGAGATGCAAGGACTAAAGAAGGAAGTTGAAGGTAAAGCTGGGTGTTGGTAAATGCAAAGAAAGAGGCAGTAGCAATAGTGGTAATGTTGGACTTGCTGATTTTCTCTCTGAAGAAGACAGCAGACTCCTACACAGATAGGGAAATGAAAGCAGGATGCAGAAAATGTGATGTATGCATAAAAGCCCATTTTAAATTATTTGAAGTATGAATATCTAGATGAGATGCCAGTACTGTATATGCAGAACATTGTTTCTGGCCCATGAGAAAATGATGTCACCCACAGTGCCACACAGTTCATATTGCTAACCACAAAAAAAAAATCACGCTTATTTGCTGCTCGCTTCTTCTGCATGATGTGTCCCACTCCACAAACATGACTCCAGGGCTCTGACAGGAAGGATATAATACTGCAAAGGAATAAGCACAACCAGGAGGAATGTGGCACTGCTCCTCAGAGAAGGAAGCTGTGGTCCTAAGGACGAGCAGCAAGCACTCACAGCGTAAAGGGCTGCTGCAGTCACTGACATACCATGCTTGCCCGGAAATTAGATCAGCACGGCTGGGATGCATTGAGCAACTCAATACAAGTACATCCGCATCAGGGGATTCAGTTTCAGAATCCTCTGAATTCAAGAGCAATTTTCGAACAAGAGAGATTATTCCCAAACCAAAACATGCTGTTCTTTTAACTGCCCATGTTTGCCATTACAGGCACTTATTGTGCCTGCTGTGCTGAAGAACAAGGCATAAGATGATATCGTAGCCAGTAACATTTCTGCCTATATCATCTATCATTGACTGGAGACTGCAGTTCCACAGATTCATCAAACCAGTGAGGGTACTGCTGATCCCACCACTGAGCTCTGATGAATCACTGAACACTGCAATGTTGGCCATTCCTTGAGCTACGTGCTGCGAAAACTGTGCTTCATCTGCGCGGTGCTTCACCATCCTCATGACACACACCAGCAGGTCATGCCATTCCACCTATAGGAAGTTTGGATATGCAGTTGCCTCCTTGGACAATCAAGTTATAAAAGTGACTGCTAGAGATCTACCACCAGAACGTGTTTTCCCAAACATTACAAAGCAAAACTGTTTGAAAAATGATTCAGCAGGGAAAAATTCTGGAGAAGATTGTTGAGCAATATTAGCTATGTTGCAGCATATCCAAAAAATCCTGTGTTTGAAAGTATATCCAGAAGGAAGTGGTAAATGAGTGTATCATTATATGGATTATTCTGTGTGACATGCAAGATGCCATCCAAGCAGCTGTTGTCTCAGATCTGCATTGATGCCCCTATGTTTTCCAATGAAGAACCCCCCAGACTGTGGGAGATGCTTACTTTAAATGAGTCAAGATCACAAACACCCACTGTAGCAGTTTCTGCTCTTTGTCAGGTGTGACTAACAAGTTACCAGGTCCTGTCATACCCATCAGCAGACCTGCATTTCTAATGAACTTGAGGACTTTGCCAAAAAACACATGCATTTAAGCTATCCCCATCAAAAGAGCAGGCTGGATAAAGAATGTAGGCAATTTAAAGTGCCTTATAAAGAACTTCTGAGTGAAACTGGCCAACAAGGCTTGCCAGATCCCTGATCCGAAGCAGGTCATGTCCACAGCTGGGCAAGCAAGTGCTAAAATATAGACTCTGCCTACAACTTTGTTGAACATATGGGAATTTATTTCACCACTGAGCAGCCCAGTTTCACAGCCCAACTCTCCTTATTCTTGTTACTGAAGAGAGGCACATTGCTGTTGTGCTTGGGGTACATGGAGAGTTGCAGTCTCCCACGAAACTGAGGGAGATAGATGTGTTGCAGATATGTGCTACACGTCCATGTTGTAGAGGCGGGTATTTCATATAAGAGGAAGGAATCTTAACGTACAAGGCAGACTACAATTTTGCAGATGTAAGATTATCTCGCACAGCATGTAGGAAGATAATAAAAATACACATGGAAGAGGTAAAAAACGGATTTAAAGATTATCCCAGAAACCTGTCAGGTAGATGACAGTAGAGGCTGAAAACAGGGAATTAAGACATACCTAGTACGTAGAGTTTTGCATGTTCTGAGCAATTGTACAACTGGTGACCATCTTAGTGGTGGTGTAGACTCAGCTACACATGGAATTACCCTGTGCAGATGTTTGAGCTTCACTGCATGTGGGCTAATCACCAAGTTATTCTAATAAAGCAGCTCTGTAGATGTGCTGCCGAATCACTCTTGTCATCAATGGCCAAGGTACTAGCTAACATATTAAAGACTAGAGATGGGACTGGCCCTCAGCACCACATCTACACATCCTTTAAATACCTTCAGGGATGGGGATGCTACCACAGCCCTAGATGTGCTGCCGAATCACTCTTGTCATCAATGGCCAAGGTACTAGCTAACATATTAAAGACTAGAGATGGGACTGGCCCTCAGCACCACATCTACACATCCTTTAAATACCTTCAGGGATGGGGATGCTACCACAGCCCTGGGCAGCCCGTTCCAGTGCTTTAAAACACTTTCAGGGAAAAATTTTTTCCTAATATCCAGCCTAAACCTCCCCTAGTGCAACTTGAGGCCATTTCCTCTTGTCCTATCACTTGTTACTTGGCAGAAGAAACCAACCCCCACCTCACTAAAACCTCATTTCAGGTAGTTGAAGAGAGCAATAAAGCATCCACAAACCTCCTTTTCTATAGGCAAAACCAACCTGTATTCCCTCAGCTACTCCTCATAAGACTTGTGCTCCAGATCCTTCACCAGCTTCATTGTCCTTCTCTGGACACACTCCAGCACCTCAGTGCCCTTCTTGTAGTGAGGGCCCCAAAAGGGAACACAGGATTCAAGGTGTGGTCTCACCAGTGCCATGTACAGGGGAACAATCACTTCCCTGGTCCTGCTGGCCACACTATCTCTGATACAAGCCAGGATGCTGTTCACCTTCTTGGCCACCTGGGCACACTGCTGGCTCATATTCAGCCAGATATTGACCAATGACCCCAGGTCCCTTTCCACCAAGCAGCTTCCCAGCCACTCTTCCCCAAGCCTGTATCATTGCATGGGGTTGTTGTGACGAAAGTGCAGGACCCAGCACTTGGACTTGCTGAACCTCATGCAACTGGCCTCAGCCCAACAATCCAGCCTGTCCAGATCCCTCTCTGTAAAGCCTCCCTACCTTCATACAGATCCACACATCCTTCTAACTTGGTGTTTTCTGCAAACTTACCAAGGGTGCACTCAATCTCCTCATCCAGGTCACTGATAAAGATATTAAAGGGAACAGGCCTCAACACCAAGCCCTAGGGAACACAAATGTAGGCACTTAGCTTGTGTGAAGTGTTTAATTGAATCTAGGCTACTTTCCCATTTTTGTGGCTTTAGATTGAAGCAACCTAAACCTTCTTAAAATCAGCATAGAGGAAGTCTTACAACATAAAGTCAAGAAGTTGCAAATATACATGCTGGCCAAGTACTTTTGAGGACAGTGACAGTAGATTGACCTTAATGGAAAGGAAGGGCACAAAGGTACAAAATGCAGTAAAATTATTTTTACAAACAGTGCAAGGGAATGGGAAGGCTGGGGTTGGAAGAGTTGTCACTAATGCTGACAGGCTGTAAGTAGGGATGAAAGAAAAGCCAAGTAAACAAACAGGCATAGATGAAAGGCAGCTAGTTATGGTTGGGAAGGACAATGATTCAGTTACTGAGAGCTACTCAGCGAGAGCCAAACTTTGTGAACACACAGCTCAAAAGAACTTCTTATTTGTCCAAAAGCTGCTTGAAACAAGTGTGAAAATAGGTTACAACTGCAACAGTCGAAAGTAGCATCGGAAAACCGAGCAGAGCACATTCTGCTGTGAGGCAAAGGGTCAGAAGTCTAAAATCTGAGCAGATGTGAGTGTGAATTGCCAGTGAAGTGCTCTCATAAAAGAAATAAGAATATATATATCCTCCCTCCATTCTTCTTTTATACATAATAATTTGTTAAAGATTATGATGAAAGTGTCTAGGAAATTGAAGACAAACAGTTCATTTTAAGGGCAGAAACTTCACGATGGAATGAGAAATTCTGAAAACCAAAGATTTAAATATGAAAAACATTATCTTTATTGCCATATGTTCCAAAAACAAATGCTACCTTCAGTCTTACTGGCAACATCAAAGCTTTTGAAATTTTTGTGGAAGTCTTACATTTTCCATTTTGCTCAAAGACACAGAGGAGGGCTCTTCAAAGCCTTTGGGAATACGTCACAAACACAGTTACATATATTAATAAGAAAATGCCCTGGCCTTGTAACAAAAAGACCAGCTTGCATATTATAGCCAAGTCCAGAGGGACATATGCAGGTGGGTTGAATTAAGGGTGGACTAATAGGCAAAAATACTGATACCAGCTTTTTTCCATTTCAACAGGAACCTGATATTACATAGGAGATGAAGAAGTTGTGCTTAGTATTTTATAAGCAACTATGATTTTAGCATATTACGTGTAACTAAAGGCCAGAGGAAAAGATTACTATTCAAAATGGTCTTCACCATTTCCCCCACCCCCCCCAGAAGAAATGGTGAAAATGTAGATTTTAACCTTTCAGATATCTACTTTACATGATTTCAGAGTGTAATATTACATATTTCTCTATGACGCAGTTGATAATGTTGGCATCTTATGATTACAGAGGTAATGCCATTGATTGACTAAGAATTCAATTATAGACATTTCACAGAGAATCTGAATGATTTCAAAGCTTTAACCTGGTAGGTAAGGTCATCCTGGGCACCGTTACTTCCATCATGGAAGTAACCAAAAAATGTAAAGCCTTTTACGTGAAGTGAAAACTTAATTAGATCTTACATCCTGGACTATAACTTCAATATAAATGGTTATACTAAGCATTTAAAAATGTTTTTTTTTAAATCACTCAAAACCTACATATTATTAGTACAATTTACAATTTAATTTGATTTAAAAGCAACATGAGTACATCTCCTAAGCGGTTATCCATTATACTACTCCCAAATGATTTGTATAATATAGTCTATGAATAGAAAGCCAACCAACGAGACACAGATTGGACTCTGTGGTTGAGAATCAATGGGTCTGACAATGCCAATGAAGCCTTCTATCGGAATAAAATACAGTTCACAGCCAAAAATTATGAATGTGAATGTATGTGTATTATTGCCACTCCAAAATGTATGACATGTTATGGCAAAGCACCGAAAACAATTGTTGAGAATTTTAAAATTCTGAATGTTGATGTGAAAATATCATAAAGTGGGACTTAATTAACACTTGTGAAAAGAATATGAAATAAAACCATGCGAAATTTAAATCTCATGCTACTTCCTATTGACTGCAGACTGCATCTACTCTACGCAAAGTTCTGAAGTGGATGGTCTTATCAATTTTGTGCAGAAGAATTACACTGCAGGAATGGTTTAAATTCTCTGTGCACCAAAAGCCCAAGGCAAGCAAATCGTCTGACTTAGTAGTAGGAAGTCTTTTTGCCACTAGAAGAGATAATGAATCCTATTACTAAAACACAGCAGTAAGCCTAATTTTGAAGACACATATAGGTTGCAACTTTAAAATTAGCATTTTTAATTTTATTCCTACTTTTAATATAGTTTCCTAGCAAATTGTTACATAAAAAATGTAAAGAGGAAACAGCGGGCAACAACCAACTCTTGATTATACACGCTCAGACTCTGAAGGAGTTGGATAACCTGGGTAAGCTGAAACCACATATAAGATAAGATACACGTAAAACTGGCCGTAAGAACACACCGTAGGGGTGCAGCAGGAAAGGGCAGCACTGCTGATGAGCAGGGAGATCCCCCAGCCAGCACCCGGCAAGCAGTCAAGAACATATTGCGTGCTCAGCCTGGGCGAGCCTGCACTTCTTCTGACACGAAACCGGCTCATGCAGAGCCAGCTCTGGTGTCTCCGCATCAGTGGGACGCTTAACCCTGAGACTGAATAATTCATCCTTGGATAATCAAGAGCTGACTGTGTCTGGATGAGCTGAGTCCGTTTATTAAAGATGCCACCTGTAACTGTGGCTACACAGGCAAAGGCAAGTTTTCCCTTGCCATACACTGTGTATTGAATCAGGTTCAAATGTTCAGATCTTCAGTGCATTAGCTGCTTATTTAACTTAAAGACCAAGATAACATTTCTCCTAATGAACTTTCACCCAGTATTATGAAAGTTGCTTTAGCTTGCTATTTTTCTACTGTTACTTATCTAATTTTTATATAAGCTCAGCATGGAGAACTAGTCTGCATTTAATTGACTAGAAGTATTTTCTTTCTACTCTCCTTTTCTTCCTATTTCAAACACTTATATTTATTTCATGCAATTCTTCACCTTAGTTTTAATTCTGCAAAGTACTATGATTTCCGGTTACTCACATGCTTAGTGTAGCCCTTATAAATGCCTTATCATGCTTAATCCTACATGTCCTAGAAATTATATGAGCACTAAATCATATATTTAAAGTGCCCTAAAATCTTCAGCTTTGAGGTATTGTATAAGTTTAAAATATTATTACTAATACAAAGAGAAATAAGACTATTTGCTGTTATACTTCCTCCTAATATTACACTGCCAGTGTCTCTGGTGGAGAACAAATTACACCAGCAACCTATCTCTTCAGTTAAAGGATCTAGAAACATTCTAACTACAAACTTTGGAGTAGCTATCAAACATACAATGTGACTGAAGACTGCTGCTGGATTTCCTGCCTAGCTGACTAAACATTGCTCAATAGTACTTTTTATTTACTTCTGCAAAATGTAGAATTCTGAGAGACCGCAACCTAGAATGCTCTTTTCAATATAACACATGCTAAATTTGTAACTTCCCCTTAAAATTGCTAATATTTAATAAATCATATAATCACTACCATTGTTTAACACATAGAAAACATACTTTGCTTTTAAAACATTAAAACGTTTAAGAATTCTATGCAACAAATATTCTTGAATCACTACATTAAAGTTTAGTACCAATAAAATTCAAAAACAAGGCAACAAGCTTCTGTGTAAAAATTTATATGTATTTTTTAAATCCAGGATCATTTAGGGCCAATGTGAAGTCATTTTAACCCTAATGTATGTAGCCGTATGGCTGCAGTATCACAGTTAAAAACTTAATTAGACCCATACTTTTGTACAAAGAAATATGATGTTATTATCTCAGTGGGAGATAACCCTGGCCTTTAACTTGAAATAACTCAGCAAGTTACCTTCCTGATAAACAATGCAATATTAATATCACAGCTGGGAGCAGTTCTCTGAACACTCACAGCAGGTATCAAATTTGTTGCTCAATTTTTGTTGGAAATGTAGCATTCCTTTCTAATGGGCATCTTTAGCTTCAAGTAAAAGAAACAAGAAGAGTTCAAGATATAATTAAAGTAATTTTATAATAAGCTAAAGGACAAAACAATCCAGAGAGCAGCAAATATGAAATCATTAAAAGCATAAATGTTACAAATTATTCAAGCTACATATAATGGTATAATGCAAGATTCTTAGTTATCAGTAAGACACAAACAAGCATACAAAAATTGAAAAAAACCCCAAAGACTTGGGGAAATGCTTGTGTATGAGTTCAGTTTATGCTGAAATTCTAAGTCAAACTGCATGATATATTATGGTCTCATAAATAACCTACTTTTTTTTTAAAAAAAAGTCCTCTAAAAACTGTATCAGTGATAATCTTAAGCACTTTTAGATTTTTAAAATACAAGAAAGACCATTTCGTAGAGGAAAGGGTGAAAGCCTGACACAGTTATTTCTTCCACTTTGGAATGATCAGTGATGCTAACACAACCACTCTACACCTTTTAGCAGGCAACAAGATGAGAGGTTTTCTTTGTGACAAAGCACATTATCTGGTAACAGACTGAAAAATCAAATGTAACACAGATGCATGGTAGGCCACCATGCTCAGTTTATAGATTATTCCAAATTGTATAACCAAGGAATTCTCTTGGAAAACCAATAAACTCTAGTTATCATAAGATTCACACATGTAACTTAATTTCAATTATCAAGTTATGATAAATGCACTTTTACTCTCAGCCTTATTTTACCCACAGCACCTTTTGGCATTCATCACTGTTCCTATTCCCCTTCTGCTAACACCCAAGATACAAGATCATGTACTTAGTGCACTGAAACCTCAAAAATGTAGAACGATGTCTCCTGAGAAAAAAACAAAATTGCACTCAAAATTTGAAAAATCATTTTGTCTCTGATGTTTATGATGATCATGTTGTAAGGAATTTCGGTTTACAGTATTTAGATTATTTTCCAAAGCAGCTTCTACACTCCGAGGCAGCTTTGTCAATTTCAAGGAGCAAGGAGATTTTATAGCCCCAGAGTGCTCAGTGGTTTATGCACCAGAACAGTCAAAAAGACACTTTTGAAATCCCACAGTCAGCTGCTCTTTCTACAGTTGCTTTTAATTCCACATAAAATAAAGTGAGATTAATCAGAACGTCAGCTCTCCTGCCTGTCAATCATCTGCTGATGAAATAAACACAGAAAGTAGAGCCTGTGTATTGTAACTTATTCATGTTTTGCTGCACAACCAAAAAAAACCCTCAGTCAGTGATTTTGTGTTGCCTTCCATAGAATTGTTCCTCTGAAAATTCCTTTTGTAATCTTAGCAGGTGTTCAAATCAGCTATAGAAACATATATATAAGTACATATATATGTATAAAAAAGATGTCCAAAAGTTATTGTTAAAGGTCTCTAATCCCCAATACATTCCCTATATTACAAAAAAAAAAAAGGGGGAGGAGTTTATATGATTTATATTCTTACAAAAAACAATGCCAAAAAAGGAGGATGGACTGTTGAAGCCTCTGCACAGTATGATAAACAGTATGATAAACAAGATGATCTAGAGCAACATGAAGATGTATCTGGACTATCCCACTCAAGTAACCACTAGAACTACGTATCAAAGCACCAGCATATAGAAAGGAAATTTTTGTATAAAGCAGCTTTACATTCACCATTCACTCTGGCCATCTAGGTTGTGCAGGCTGAAGCATGGTTAGGACATGGTTGCATGTAAGACACAAGAGCTTATAGACAAAAAAGAAAAAACAAATTCAGAAACAGATGAAACCAAGAAAACCCTTCCAGACAAGTAAAGATCAGAGTATTGTAAGATCAGAGTATCATAAAAGAATCTAACTAGTGTGAAACATAATGGGCTGAAATGTAATACTACTAAGTGAACAGATTGCTAGGCTAATGACAAGAAATATCTCAGAGAAAACAAAGGAAGAGAAAGATAAGAGTGTCTTATGTTGTGGTAAACTAATGCCTGCATGATACAGCTTTGTGAAAATAATGAACGTTATCCTAAAATGTGTAAATGCCACAGCAATGATAAAATCGCATCAAGTGCACCCTACACAATTCTATATTTATTCAGAAAACGTACAGTTAAACAGGATCAGATGCAGAAAATAAAGCTACTAGGAAGATCAGAGGAATGCAACACTATGAAATAATAGCACATGACAAAATCATATCTTGTTCATCCAAGCAAACTAACACTGAAAAAATATGATTGTTCTTTATAATGGAACAAGACCTATTTAAAATAAAGCGGTATCAGCATACAACAAAACTTATAAATTGACTGTGACTAAAGCTAAGGCTGGACATTTTAAAGTGGTTTCTAACAAACAAAAGTAGTGATAGCAAACAAAGTTATAAATTGCTATAGATCTATTAGCAGGATGATGTGCATTTACTCGTTAAGGCAAAGGACTGGATTACTTACATCTGGAATGACACTCCCACGCTTACATCCTACCTTCCAACAAGTATCCTACCAGTAGAGCTGAAAGTTGCACAGAGAGAGAAATAAATCAGAAAGCTATTACGAATGTGCAGGTTTGGGGCCCACTGCTCTATTTGGGAGCAGGAATTGAATCAGACCCACCAGTATAACTTTTCAGAGATTTCACTCGCAGAGAACCAAACACCAATAAGGTGAACCCTTATGTCACCAAACAGGCAACATATATTGACAATTTTGAAACAAAAAGATAATCAACACCAATACTTAAGGAAAAAAAGAGGGTTTCAAATCACATATATATATTATGCTATCTTTTTCATAAAGGGTCTATAGCAAAAAAAAGCTAAAAGTTGCAGCTTTCTCCATTAGGCTCTTCCATTCAATAAATATAGTAGATAAATAAAACTTTTATGACAAGGAGAAGTCAAATTGTCTATACAGACTGCCACTGAACACTATTGCCTGCATCTGCACATCACACTGATTGCTGTCTATATTGCCATGATGAGTCAGAACCCAGTAAATCGTGAAGCAAAACTCATGATGCCAAACTGACCCATTCATACCAGACAACAGAACCATGTCATAAAATCAAACTTTTGCAAATATTCTATACATCTTACTATGGAAATGTAATAAGCAGTTCTGGGTTTTTTTTTTTCTTTTCAGACAGTCCATTTTCATTTGCTAGAAAATGGTATTTTAAAGACATCAACTCACAGAATCATGTAGGTTATAAAACACTTTTAAGATAATTGAGTCCAACCATTAACCTACCGCTGCCAAATCCACCTAAACCAAGTCCTTCAGGAAGATCCGAAATCTTTTGTAAGCTAGAAGGAGGAGCGTGGTAGCATTTTGATTTCCGAAAACCATCATTCTCAGAAATAAGTTCCACCCTCCAGCCAAGAAGAGGAGAATTACAAACTTGGAGTACAAATTCAGCAACCTCTGCCTAAAGATTTTTGGCAAATACTTCAAAAAACATGATCCTCAACCCAAATAATTTAAAAAATGTAAACATGAAAAATGTAGGATATGTGGTTTGAGGATGGAAGTGAAACTAATGTGATTTGGAAAGTACATGCAGAAATTGGGATTTTTGACTCTTCATTTGGTAAAAAAAAAAATTCCATAGCTGTTTTGTGAGATTTTTGGTTGGTCTCTCTGATGCAGTAAATAATAGCAGTTAGTACTAAAAGGTATGGATTGAAGCTAATGGAACAGAATGTTGCAGGGCGGATATTCCATTTTGCAAGATTTAACTCAACTGATACTTTAAATGTCAAATTGGACACCAAGCACTAAAATCCAAAATGATAAAGCATTAAGTATGTCCGTCAAGTCCAAGAGGAATGTACACGTGAATACATAGTGTTCCGGGGTTTGTACTACCAGCTGACCAATTAAATCATCCTTAACCACTTAGAAAATGGAAAAGCTTTCTCTCACCTCGCCTTGCTCTTGTTTTCAGCCTCCTAAGTCTGCTCTGACTTTTTGCCTCTAAAAAGTATCTCAGCTCCCTTTCTGCAGACACCAGTTTGCTGTGCCCATGCCAGCCCCAGGAGAAAAAGCGCTGCTGTAAGCTACCCCCTGTAACCGAATGTCAGAAACAGAGGAGAGGTGGCGAGGCGTGAGCTGCGCAGCTGACAACATTCCTCAGCGCACACACTGAAGACTGTCAGTAATGAGCTTCCAAAGTAAGAAAAAGAACGATTTTAATAGCAGTATCTGGGCCCTCAGGACCAGCAATTTTGGATATTTAAATTAAAATGCCAGTTCTGTTTTTGCCTCCTGTCTGTATACAGTGCTGTGATCATTCCAGATAAATATCCTGTCTTTTATTGTTGACTTCTTAAGAAACAGCATGATTGAATATGATGTTCCCTTCCCCCTCAAACAATTCCTCTTGAATTTTAATGCTTCATGATTCTCTTGCCATCTTGGTAGAGAACAGTATTTTACACTCTCTTTAATATTAAATTTCAAAGTTAAAATGACAGTGAGGCAATGCTAAAATTACACACCTAAAACTGGAAAATTGAGTCTACAAAATACAGGATGGGGAATAAAAATAGCTGATGGACAGACGTTAATTTTTAGGATAGCCTTTTTTGTGTTTTGGGTTTTTTTTTAAATAAAATAATTATCAAGTTGGGTAAAATCCACCATCTTCCCTTTAATTTCTTAGAAACATCTTCTAAAGAGAAGAAAATTCATTACATAATTACGTAGTAATATTTCCACAGAAATTATTGCATTTCAGTTTTATAAGTTACTACCTCTAACAGTGGGAAGGACATAATTCTACATCACTACCTTTGATGCTATTACTATACGGTACATTTACATAAATTGTGGTGAAATTCTGAAATGAGGGAGCAAGTTTAAAAACTACAACAAAATGGACAAAAATAAAGACTCCAAAAACTTATTAGCTGTAATATCAGCTTTTTGCTTTTTTTTATTTGTGTATGTGTCTGTCTTAAAAAATAAAAATGTATCAAGCTTTACCCCTTGTGTGCTGTAAGGGCAGCCACAATTACTACAGGTACCAGCCTTCGAGCAGTATGTCCTCTCAGTGCTCAGGTCTTCATAAAGAAAGGTAACATAACTTCTCTCCATCTGAAGGAAATAGGCATTTGCTAAAAAAAAAAAAAAAGTGGATTTCGAAATGACAGGAGTAGCCAACAAGGATTCAGAGGGCCAAACACGCTCACCTTGCTGGGCCTGCTGCCCACATCTGCCTATCCAGTGGGAAAACATTCACCGGAGAGCTGGGTTAGTGGGAATGCAGACATCCCAAGGGGTCTTGCTGCCCATCAGCTCCTTTCTTCAGTTTTTTAGAAAAGAGGCTGCATCCCAAGAAATTATCCTCATGTACACAGTGGGGGATCTGCACATGTTGCCAGCTAAGCGTACTGGCTCTGTAATTAATCTACAGCAGGAAAAATGATAGCATGAAAAATGCTAATTTGGCTATTGTTGTAGATCCTCTGACAGAACACATTCACAGAAGCTCTGCAGCCCATAGGAGAAGATTCTAACTTCTCCACTTGCATTTGAACCTTCTCTCTACCAGCCAACTTGTCCTTACAGTGGCACTGAGGATTTGAATCTACAACAGCTACTAAAAGTAGTAAATAGAAGTGAAAGATTTTGAGTATGTTGCAGAATTTTACTCATGTAGGTATGTAATAAAATAAGAATGCATTAAACAACAAAGTTATGTACTTCAGCTCCTATTTTAAAACATATGATCTGAAAGAAAAAAAGGAAGCATGGCCTTTTATAAAGAAAGTACCAATTCCTATTATGCCACCCAAAGAACTTGTATTGATTTGGAACAGCA
The DNA here is from genome assembly GCF_000710305.1 of Buceros rhinoceros silvestris. NCBI lineage: Eukaryota > Metazoa > Chordata > Aves > Bucerotiformes > Bucerotidae > Buceros > Buceros rhinoceros. Next base: position 21,555 of record NW_010416894.1, on the reverse strand, counting down.
TGTGACCACAGGAAGTAATAGTTAAGGAATGGAAACAAGGGAACCAGCTGTTTTCCATATGTCTGGCAGGATGGAGATGAGCAAACAAAGACAATTAAGAAACAACCAAAGCTGCTGTCTTTTAAAGGTTTTAACTTTGCTCGAAATTAAAACCAGACATGTTAGAAAAACCATGAGTACACAGTCTCCAGGTGCTAGTATAAAGATTTATTCCATTTAGAAGCAATTGTATAAGGAAACAGATTTTTAAATTTAAAAAAACCCAACCCTTGAAGTTAATTAATGAAACAAGGAAAAAAAAAAAAGAGCATGTACAAACCACTGTTGGACAGTAACAGGAAAAAAAAGGCACACAAATCAAAACTGAGAAGAGAAAGGTAAAAGAAAAACAATGTTACGATGGAAAGGATAATGATTTTATTTATGAGCCTCTGAAGAGGAATATGATGGCAAAAGGAGAAAAAAAGCTGTATAGGTCCAAGTAAGGAAGAAAAAGGCAAAAATCAGGAGGCCAACAGGAGTGCTTAGTGAATATTTTGCAGGACTATGTATGACAAGAAAAGCCATTCAAAACTGAATTTATTATAGGCTGTTTTTCCTTGACTAATAATCATTTGGAGGGCATAAAAGCTGCAACAAGGAATGCTAACATTAATTCAGCAAGAGTAGCAACTCTTGTTCCTGTTGTGCAGACAACATTTTGAAATTAGGAGGCAGCAAGCAAAATACTGGAGAAGGGAAGCAGTAGTACAAAGCCATAAGCAACACAGTCTGAAGAGAACACCTTGAATGTTTTCTTCA
>NW_010416894.1:5906-20666 GCF_000710305.1 Buceros rhinoceros silvestris | reverse complement strand
GCCAGATTATCAAAACCGGTCAGACCTAACATTTTGCTTGGTTTTGTTTTTTACAGCCACAGTAAACCCAAGAAAATAGTCTGACAGGGCACGTTGCCTTTTTGAGGAAATTAAGTTTGAATTATGGGTGTTAACACGGAACAAACTAGGGTAATCCTTATGGTTACAAAGCCTGATTCTTGAAAGCAAATCTTCTGCTTACAATTAAATCATGGGTTTGAGCAAAGACAAGCCTTCTGGGTGGTTTGAAGCATCCTGTCATTCACTTGTTCTTCAGATGTAATCAGAATTGCCATATGAGCAAGATAAAAATCTATTGTAGCAAGTTGCTCTTGGCTTGAAGGAACAAAAAGAAGAGGGTCCTGTTGCTTCCCGAAGTGCTGTGCAAGGATGTTTAAAAAACTGAAAACAGCTACAGAACTACTGATGAGATAATCAGATTTTAATGAGACTCTCCAATTATTTTTAAAATATAGTTGTCATGTTCTTTTGGTACTTACATAAAAAGTTTACAAATTACCTGTCTTTTTTTTTTTTAACTGAAATTTGATCTGCATGCAGTGTCTGAAAATACTATTATGTTAATGATAAAGAAACCCTAGCACTGAAGTACCTAATGGGTTCCTTTATCTCTGAATACTGTACATCATCTAGTCTGTGAAACTGTGCTCAGAAAGACTGAAACTCTGGAAAGAATTCACTTACTTTCAGTATGGCTTCCTTTTCTGAGATCTCTACGAATGGATAATTCCAGTTTTTCATCTAACCACAAGATGAAAGAGAACCAAACCACGACAGAACATAAAAACAACCCTTCTGAACCCAACAACAGATCTCCCCAAGTTCAAATTTCTGCATAATATTATTTATATAAATAGTAATTTTTTCCCAAGACACCTCATATTTTTTCCTCAAACCACTTAGTGTCACACTTCCTACTGATGTGAAGAAGCCTAATTGGAAAATAAGTTTCTGTTTTATGAAAACCTTCAAGGCAAGTAAGTCATATTCTCATTCAGAAAGGAAAAAAGGAAAAAAAAAAAAAATGGTGTTGCAAAGTGAACAGGTATTTCCCTTCACAACCTAACCTGGTAATTAGAAAATTCATCTGGGAGGTGAGAGGTCTATATTCAATCATTTGTTCTCTCTGATTCAAAGAACTGGCAACTTCGACCTCCCACATAACTGCCCCAAGCATGAGGCTCACTCTCAAGCATCAAATTCCTGACAAATTCCAACTTAGCACCATTTGTTGCTTCCCCTAACTAACAAGTAATCATCAAAGTGGTACTACCACATATAATTTGTATTGCATTTTTATAGCAAGCCATCTGTATCTTCTGCTTTGGCAGAATTATGTAATAAATTATAGGGAGGACTACCACTTTCTGTGGCATGCGAAAAACGACAGCAAATAACAGTGGCGTATTTTGCAAAAAGATTCAGTTCCTGTGAATGTTGTGGTAGAAGATAGGTAAACATGCCGCTCGCCTGCCTTCCTTCCAGCAGTACTAATGAAATTTCAGCTACTACAGCTGATCCAGTAAAAACCAGTAAGAGCAAATTTGTTTTCCTGCATTGAAATTTGGTTTTACCCAACTCATTCAGCAGGGATGTAGCAAAAAATAAAATAAAACTGAATAAATAAAGGAAAAGCTGCATGCAGCAAGGTCCCAGGAGACACCAAGCTCAGTTAAATTTTCTTTAAGAAAATGTATTCATGGCAGTATTCTTCCCAGCCTCAGGCAAGACCTTTCCTGATTTTGAAATGTTTACATCCAGCATGTGAGATAAAGGTATTGCATCAAAATTACCTCCTCTTAAGTATAAATTGGACTGAAACTTGAAACCATGATCTTGTTTTTGAGCAAACCCTACAATGAGGAGACTCTTTAGGAATTTTACACAGAGAAAGTTATGTCTTTGGCAGTTCTTGGCTTCCTGACATTTTTTTCAGGCTCTTTTATACCTTCTTTCTTTCAGCTGTTTCTCATATAATCAGTCATTCCTATGTCAGGCCTCTTTCTACCATTACTTGTCTTTTGAGGCATTTAATTTCTCCAGATAATATTACGTGACTATTTCTTTTATTTTAACTGCAGTCTATTGATATTTGCTCGTTTTCAAACTTCTGTCCTCTCCATTCACAGCATTAGGTAAAGGTTTTCTTTCAAAGTTATGAATGCAAGATCGAACGACTGAACAATAGAAAGTCAAAAAAACCTAAAAATAAACAAACAAAAGCCCTTTTGTCATAAAGCTCCTGTGTTTTTAAGGATCTTACCCATATACGTTCAACACTGCATCACAATTTCAAGTTGAATTTCAGCTCCAAGCTTCCAGCTTTTAGCTTTCACCAGTTACTGCCACTTACACTTCCAGAGCCCATTTGTTTCTGATCATAATCTCCCCTCAGTCCTCACCATCAGAGTTTCACAGACTTTTCAGTTAGTCAAAATACTTCAAGTTAATAAACTTTCAGTTTTCCACCTAACAAGCAATACGGCAGTGCGTTTGTGCCCTGGCTATCTTCTGGCTCTCACACAGCAATATCTAGGTGCACCCCATCATCTCCCAGCTCTCCATCCCCAACCTCTCCAGCACCTGGTTTTCTTAGAAAGAGAATGAAGCTGTGTTTTTCTCTCACTGACTTATCAATATAGACAACATATGGCTCAAAACTGCGAGGCAATCTGCTTAGAGTCTGAATGCACTCTCAGCTCTATCTCAATACAGTGTTCCATGTGAAGCCTCTATGAATGCAATTCTTAAGGGACAGCTCTGATAGACAGCCCCAGTTCATCTCACCTATGGCCAAGACAAGTCTGGTTCAATCAGCTTGAATAGATTTTCATTTGTACAAAGCAAAATGGGAAATAACTTGCATCTTCCTTTGCCCATCCATTTGTGGCTAATCACAATCCACTCTCCTATCTGCAATTCTTTTAGCTAGGTATGTAAAAGGAAACATGAAACAGAAGGATTTCTTCACCCCTGGACGAATTAAATCGATTCCCATATTATGCACTAGTGCTAAGGCACTGCCATCTAGTGTGGAAAATCAATATAACAAAGAAAGAGGGGGAAAAAAGAAAGAAAGAATGAAACGAGTATTTGCAATATGGCAGATGAAATCCTATCAGCTTCCATCAAACATCTGAACACCTACACATTACATTCATAACATTAATCATTCTACTTTATGAAAACACATAAGCCCTCCCTTTTATAGGAAACTCTCTGACTTGATACATTTCAGTGGCTTCTGTTAGATTGTCCTGTGTCATGTCAGACAGGCTCGGCAGAGCCCTTAGTCCCGGTAGCCTCATCTGGAGTAACTCTGTGAAACTAAAAATTCTACAGAATTTCATGGCAGGAATCTCTTGGTAGGCAAGAGCTCTTTCTTAATTATATGTTTTATTGCAATTTTACAATATCAATACTTTAAGTCACATTATACGGAAAGCTGTGCAATGTAACAGACAGTCTGCAGGACCAGAAAATCAGGAACTTTTGAGTTTTGCCTTTGTAGTAGCTGAAGACTTTCTCTCATCTTCCAAGAACGTTCCTGTCCATACAGTCCCAAGTTTCCATTGTTTCCTGTCCTGTGTGATTGCCTACAATCGCTCAGTGAACATGCAAAGGATCTCACCTGTTCTGCTTGGACCAACTTTGTACAGATGAAGTTAAGTACACGTGACATGAGCCAGTGGAGCACAGAAAGGATAATTTCACAAAACTTGCAGAGCTGTCATAACAATCAATTATTATAAACACCTTTACATTATTTATTATTTCTACAACTTGTTGTAATCTCTATATATTATCACTGTGCAAATCAAGGCTTTTAAGTACTTAAGTAACACTGTAGCCTTTATTCTTCCAGAATTGTAGCAAGACTGTGTCATGTACTATTTGGCTGGTGCAGGTATTCTATACCGCCCTCATCAAAACACAACCTTGTTTAAAATACAAGCTACATCAATGCCTCTGAAAGTCCATATAGCAAGATTCTGCATCCTGATAAAAATGTGATCGTTCTTCTCCCAAATCATGCTAGAGAAACACCGTTAATCTGGAGAACAAGACAGTAAAGAGAAAATAGTTTTATGTAAGCTATTTACATAAAGTAAATAAAAAAATAGTCCAAGTATCCAATAAGCGACTGGAACATCACAATCTTGAAAGAGAAATATGTAGAACAAAAATCCTATTTAAAAAGTAGAACATGGGAAGAAGAATATATAAAAAGCATAGTTACTTTAGTATAATCTTCTAAACTTGAAAACATAATTCTTATATATTTTATGTAGGATATAGCAATACCTAAAATGATTGCTAAATCAATAGTTATATGTTGGTAACTATAACAAAAAATACTTTTTGTAAAGAACTTTATGTGCCTCACAAGCCACCATAACATGACTCAATTACAAGTTGTGAGTCAAGATGTCACAATCTAGCTAATGCCTTTTCTTTAAATCTTTATCTAAATATAGATAGATAAATATATATATTAACTATGATGTACAGATTTAAGACTATGATACGTTAGCTTTAAGAAATATTTGGGAATACTGTGTTGCTAAATTACTAGTGTAGTTCCAATGGTGGTCTACAAAAAAGGGTGAAAAGAGAGCATTGAAAAGATGGCAAAAACACAGCACAGTAGATACAAGACTCCTAATTCACATCATCACACACAAATCTCAAGCTTTAACTTTAAAGCTACAAAGCAATTATCTGGCCCTCAACATTGTGAAGAGAAGCTTGTAGCTCGTGCCATAGACATAAACAGATCTAAGAGAGCAATTAAATGTGGAGAAGAGCCTGAAAAGTCCTGAAATGATGTGGCCACCCATACAAATCACCGAGGGGCTAAGCTCCATGGTCCTCTGCTTCTAGGTCACAACATCAACTTAGGAGGATAATAAAGGATGTGCTGAAACCCCACGGCTGCTGTTATAATCTCAGAATTATAAAATCATTTAGGTTGGAATAGACCTTCAAGATCATCAATTCCAACCATTAACCCAGCAATGCCAAGTCACCACTAAACCATGTCCCTCAGCATCACATCTACACATCTTTTAAATACCTTCAGGGATGGGGACTCCACCACTGCCCTGGGCAGCCCATTCCAGTGCTTTAAAACACTTTCAGGGAAAAATTTTTCCTAACATCCAGTCTAAACCTCCGCCAATGCAACTCGAGGCTGTTTCCTCTTGTCCTGTCACTTGTTACTTGGCAGAAGAAACCAAGCCCCATCTCGCTACAACCTACTTTCAGGTGGTTGAAGAGAGCGGTAAGTTCTCCCCTGAACCTCCTTTTCTCCAGGCTAAACACCCCCAGTTCCCTCAGCTGCTCATCGTAGGACTTGCGTTCCAGATCCTTCACCAGCTTCATTGCTCTTCTCTGTACACACTCCAGCTCAATCCCCTTCTTGTAGGGAGGGGCCCAAAACTGGACACAGTATTCAAGGTGTGGTCTCACCAGTGCCATGTACAGGGGAACAATCACTTCTCTGCTCCTGCTGACCACACTATTTCTGATAGAAGCCAGGATGCTGTTGGCCTTCTTGGCCACCAGGGCACACTGCTCATATTCAGCTGGCTGTCGACCAACACCCCTAAGTCTTTTTCCACCAGGCAGCTTTCCAGTCACTCTTCCCCAAACACTTCCCCAAGTGTTTCAGGGGGTTGTTGTGATCCAAGTGCAGGTCCCAGCACTCAGCCTTGTTGAACCTCATACAAACAGCCACGGCCCATCAATCCAGATTGTCCAGATCCCTCTGTAGAACCTCCGTTCCCCCAAGGAGATCAATATTCCTGCCTAACTTGGTGTCATCTGCAAACTTACTGAGGATGCACTCAATTCCCTCATCCAGATCATTGATAAAGACGTTAAAGAGGTCAGGCTCCCACACTGAGCCTTGGGGAACACCACTGGTGACCAGCTGCCAACTGGATTGAACTCCATTCACAACCACTTTTTAGGCCTGGCCATCCAGCCACTCTTTTACCTAGTAAAGAGTACAGTTTCAGGGGGTTGTTGTGATCCAAGTGCAGGTCCCAGCACTCAGCCTTGTTGAACCTCATACAATCAGCCACGGCCCATCAATCCAGATTGTCCAGATCCCTCTGTAGAACCTCCGTTCCCCCAAGGAGATCAATATTCCTGCCTAACTTGGTGTCATCTGCAAACTTACTGAGGATGCACTCAATTCCCTCATCCAGATCATTGATAAAGACGTTAAAGAGGTCAGGCTCCCACACTGAGCCTTGGGGAACACCACTGGTGACCAGCTGCCAACTGGATTGAACTCCATTCACAACCACTTTTTAGGCCTGGCCATCCAGCCACTCTTTTACCTAGTAAAGAGTACAACTCATCCAAGCCATGAACAGCCAGTTTCTCCAGGAGAATGCTGTAGGAAACAGTGTCAAAAACTTTATTAAAATCTAGGTAGACAACATCTGCAGCCATTCCCTCATCCACTACGCAAGTCACCTTGTCATAGAATTAGATGAGGTTAGTCAAGCATAAACCCACGCTGACTGGGCCTGATCTCCTGGTTGTCCTGTGTGTTCCTCAGGATCTCTTCCTCCCCTTTCTAGGGAACTCACTCTCCCAGAAAAAACATATAAACAAAGCCACAGGGTTTTGAATACAGTGTCACCTAAGTTTTGTGTCATATATAATGCGGACGTACAGGGACAGACTAGTTAACACCAAGACATCCAAACCTTCTCTAGGTGGAAGTAGGTGAGCTCATAACCAGGATATCAGTACCAATCTACCCAATCCCTCCACCACCATGAATGCCAGTGGAAATATACTGTACCTTAATAACACATGTCCTGCCCAGGAGAATAACTTTAGAGAAGAAAACATATTATCAAGTGTAATTGACATAATTTCATTGACATTGGAAGTATTTGGACAACCTACAACTGACATAAGACCTGCCTCAAGATCTTTTTATTATGCTTCTTCTCTATGACTACACACGTATACTTATCTATTAGGTGTCAATCAATGCAAGCGGTGCTTCTGTTTTAGTTTGTTTCCGTAAGAGAATTTTTAACAGCAAAAAGAGTCTCCAGACACATCACTTCAGCATAGTCATGTGGTAAAAGCAAGAGGAACATGCAATGTTTTTCATATAATCTGAGTTACTAGTGCCTCATGTTCCATTCTTACATTAAAATTCCAAAGAGAAAAAAAAAAAACAAATTGCTTAAATATCCTAATAATTAACTATCTTGTTATGCCATCATTCAGAATTGTATTACTAAAGTGTAATTCAGTATTGTTCATGTTTGTTTGTGATTACTTCTTTTAAGTTTTCCAGGCTACCAAAAAAATGCTGTTCAGCATTTTTTGCAGTTGCTATGTAAATTGATTCAAGCTATACTAGGGCAAAAAAAGAGAGGCTGAAAAATTCAAGCAAAAAATGTCACATCAAAGGAACTAAAAAGTAATGAAAAGTATCAAAATGGAAGAAAAACCCCAAGAAATCCAAAGTGGCCCATTACATTTGTTACAGATAGATTCCGGTGCTATCCATGGAATGACAATAAAAAGGTTAGAAGTTTAAACAACGATGATTTGCTAAATTCTTGAGATTTCTCTCTTCCAGCAACATGTGATCAACAACCATAATGCTATCCAATATTCATTTTGAACATTTTTTCAGATTCTTTCTTAACTGTGGCCTATTTAACATTTTACGGTTTTGAATTTGGGCCACAAGAAACTGTAAGAAACTTTCTACAGAAGTATTTGTTTCAATTCTGACTACAAAGAGGACGCACAAAGGTAAGTAAAAAGATAACATAAAGTTAAGACTTTGAAGCTTGTGGTTTTCAGAATATTCAGAATTTACAGCTCTCTGGCATCTACTTAATTTACCTGCAGCAGTTTACTTGTTATTTTCCTGAGAAATCATTGCAATTAGCCAATGCCATCTTAAATCATATCAGAGAATAGAATCACAGGATAATTTAGGAGGTCTCTAGTCCATCCTCCTGCTCAAAAGCATGGTCAGTTGTGAGGTCAGACCAGGGTATCAGGGCTTGATCTAGATGAGTCTTGAAAATCTCCAAGGATACACAACGTGCACAGCATCTCTGCACAGCCTGTTCCAACGCCTGACTGCCTTAATGGGGGAAATGTTTTTCCTTTTATCAAGGAACGTATAAATCTATTAAGAAGCTTAAAAGCTGAGAATGTTATACGACTACCACATGTAACACCTAATAATCTTAATTTACTGATCCACAGTCCAACCCCGCATACCTGCTTGAATGGAAATTACAGCAACGCACTCTGAACCAGCGGTAATTAGCTAGTGACTTACAACACTCTTGCTATATGACTGCTTGATAACACAGTAAATAGCTTTTACCACTATTCCTTTCACTATTATAAACTGATGTAATAGAGCAAATTAATGACTGAGCTGCTAGAACCACTACTAGAAACCAAGGTGAGCTTTGGTAAAAGGTCAATTTCTGTAATATAACCACAGGAAAAGGAAGAAGAGAAACAAGTGCAGTTTATTGCCAGTCATGGAGGTAAGAACTAAAGCTTCCAAACCAGCAGACTAAATTTAAATTTGTCTATCCCTGCTGCATGCCTGGTAGTCAAAGCACAGATGGAAGTTTTAATTGAATTTGGATGGATTTCTGAAAATATATTTAAGATTGCATACGTTGATTTGGAGGTTAATTTTAGACTCATTCTCAAAAGTGATTTGTTATATGGTTCATTAAAAAGGATAACTATTTTTGACAGAAGCCTCACTACTGATGATTAAAAAACCCAAAAACTTGTATTAAAATAATTTTTAAAAGTGTATCTTCTCAAACTTCAGAACATTTCTACTGTTTTTAGAAAGTGCAGCTAAGCAAACTCTCAGCCTCCTTCATCCCCCTTATGTATCACAAGCATGATGTTATAGAAAGGCTTGCATACAGTCACATCATTAGTATTAATTATAAATAAAACATTTCTGTGTAGTCTAAAAGGCAAATAATTTTTTCCAGTGTGTTTTCTTCCAGGTTACCTATTGCTTACAACAGGTGGATTTTTTCCTCCATATTTTGCAGCCAACTGTAAAGAATATTTATATTAGCTGTATTAAATTGAAGATAACTATTAAATTTACATGGCTTCAGCAGCACGGTTGTAGAAACACAGTGTGCCATGCCACTGAATAAATAGTGGTTAGGTGCAATGCTTGCCCTACAGGTGTTTTTGACCAATAATCTGTTGCTTTTCCTATATAAAAATAACTCAAAGAGTTATTACTCATGTGTTTTATGTTACAGGAAGTTCAAGATATTGTGAAAAGCTCACTGTGAATCACTGCTCTGCTATTTTGGGGACCTGATGCAGACCCATGATTATGGCACTTGGCCAGAGGTCCTTGGAGGATGCAGCTTTTGGCTTACTTGCTGGTATTCACAGAAAACGGCTATGGCCACCACAGTGCCAGACCCCAAGAGGACACCACCAGGTTGTACCGGCCCTGACAGACCACCTGGAGCTCCCCCAACCCTGCCCAGGACCCCAGTTCAGCCCCCCCAAGGATGGCAAACCCCAAGGCTGCAGCAGGGTTGGTCCCCATCTATCCACTGCCACAAGCCTGGCCCACCCAAAGGCACTGTGAGGCCTCCATGTGTTTTTGGCAGAGGTGAACAACATTCAGACTCACTCCTAAGTCTATGTCATACCCCTCAAATTAGAAAAGCAAAACCATCCTCTGAAGATGTGGACTCACACGGGCTGTGCAGCTTTTATTCACTGCATCCACAGCAACTGGATTTAGGAATAAAGTCAGAAGTCAGTCACCAGGGACCTGATTAGACAGACAGCATTAAACCTAATCTCCTCTTCTGCAAGCACATTCATCTTCCTGTAATTAAATGTGATCACAGATGCAATTATTTAGGGGCATAATTCCACCGATTTAGACACCAAACTACTTCAGCTGCAGGTGGAAAAGGAAAGCAGTGAAAGGAGGGGAATGAAAATGTAAGCGTGGTTATAAGGAGGCTGGACTACTAGACAGATGAAAGTCATAGGAAGATACAAACTTAGCAGGTTATGAGGTAAAACTTCAAAAATTTCCTCAAAATATCACATATTGAATAACTGAAACATTGCTGAAAAGTTTGTCCCTTCTATCCTAAAGAATTAAAAGGATTACTTTGAAGCCAAAGGACACCACCACTTGTTACTCCATATGGTTTTGGGGGGAGCAAAAACACACAGATTTTGTCTATCTCTGTCTATAACATTTATAAACATTATATTCATTATTACATCCCCAGAGACAAACAAACAGCATGAAGAATTTTCATAGGAAAAAGAAAACCATCAGCAATTTATGTTCGTGAGCTATGACAACACTTAAAGAGGTAAAGATGACAGCTTTTTGAAGGGTTGCCAGCAGAGAAAATTGAAGTCTACAAGTTGGGAAAATAAAAATTTCAAGCAGGATTGCAAGTTACTGTGGTCTTAGTTGTACTCCTTATAAAATTTTGGTGTAGCCTTTTTAATATGATAAGGCTTGTTCACACATAGAGATACTGAGAGTTCCTGCTCTGAAGAAGGGGAACTTCAGACGGGTAAGTCACTTGGAAAGGCAGATGTGGGATTTGATAGCAGCATTTCGGAAGTAGGAGAGAACAGACACAACCTCACTTGAACAACTGTCCCATTCTATCTTGCACCATAAATAGCTAAATTGGTTTGGTTTTTTCCCCCCTGAAGTCCACATAGCTTCAGCAATATCGATCACACTTTCATAAAGCTGTATACTGGTATTTTTAGAAGGACAGAATGAGTGATATTTACATTCCCAAACACTGGGAAGGGACAAAAATAGGTGGAAAGGCAAGAGCGGTCATGCTTTTGCTTTGTTTCATATCAGCTCAAAAAGCCACAGTAGGCATTAACAACAGAAACAGTAACAGCTATCTGTAGAGAACAATACCAAGAAGGGACTGGCTATAAACGGGTGACTGTGAGAAGAAAGGAAAAGAAAATGTGTTTATTAAGAAAAGCTAGCAAAAAGTGTTGTTTAGTTTTAGTCTTTCTCCACTGTACTATCTACACATTACACTGATTAAATTGTTGGCACTCTATTTTACTGACTTACTTTATCTGCCTTCTAGCTCTTTTGTAGTTGATTTTCATATTATTTTGTATTCATGAGTTTCAATGAGAATCAAAGAACCTTGGATTAAGAACCAGAAGTGTTAGAGAATACTGCTGTACACACAAAATAGACATTTGTCATTACTCTCATAGTTTTGCAGGTATAGCGGTTTTAAAGGGAATTTGAGAAACAGACAGGAAAAAAAGTGGTTGAAATAAACTATTAGTAAGAGATTATGGAAGTAACTGTTTTACACTGGATTTACTCATATAATCACATATATATGCCTTTTTTCCTCCTATTATTTAACAAATATAAAGAGCTTCACAGATACCTGAGACATTTATAAAATATTCACTGATAAAAAGCCCTTGGAACAATAGTACACTTTTGGTAACTTCTGTGGAAGACACTGATGTAGTTTTAAGCCCTACAAGAACTTCTAAACTTCTACCTTCAATAAAATATAAAACAATTTCACTATTAAGTTGCAGGAGACTGTTTACAACAAAATGTGCGACTAGAGTCCCTGAGCATTGACCCATCTCTCTTTGGGAATATTTGTTAATACCACTAAAGGGTAAAACCCAGCAAGGATGAAAGAGAAAAGATAAATATGCATCTGAATGTTATTTACACATATGTATAAAATAATATATACTGCCTGATTTCATTTTTGAACCATACCTTTCTGCTAATGCACAGAGAACACCTCTGCTTGTATTAAGTATAATACAACTGAATATATGCTAATTGAAGACCTGGAATATTTAACTTCATTAATAAATGTTAATGATGAATGATGATTTCTTCCTTCAGTTTCTCAGCCCACTGCTTCCCCCTCCCCAAAGAGATATGCAGCACATCTACTTCAATGCATTAGTTACTGTTGCCATGTGTACTTGCACTTGTGATTGAGCTGTTGCCTCTGGACTGAGTTATTATTTTTTTTTTCAAGTGTTGTAGTACTCCCTTCAAAAGGAAGAACTATTATTTTTTTATTCTATAAGCCACTCTAGTTTTAACTTACTAAGTGCATGTCATTGGAACAGTAAACAGGTCAGGCACAGGGTACATGACAGTACAAAGCAAACCTGATGGGCACACAGCCCAGAGGCAATGGCAGTCACCCTGAGGCAGTGGCAGTCCCCTGGAGGCAGCGGCCGCTGTCACGGCACCTCCTTTCCTCAGAGCCCCTGTCACAGCGTTCAGGCATCTGGGGAGCAATGAGCAAGGGAAAAATTAAATTTTGACCCATCTACTCTCAGCTGCAAAGTGTTGATGAAGGGATCCCTATGCCAGCTGTAACAGAGCAGTCCTGATGTGCTGCTTATGGCCAGGCAGACTCCACAGGGCAAAGAATCAGTAAACGCACTGCTCCCTATCTTTGAATCCTGCTTTGAGCAACTTAGTGAAAGACATTATCAAGACAGAAGACGTTCCCTAAAGAAGAAATAGTACTTGCACAAACGTTTTTAAGGCATTGTATTCATCTTATTGCTAGAAACATGAAACTCTCATTAACACTACCGTGATTTTTAACGTGTGGTGAAGTCCTGAAAATATGTATCACCACAGATGTGATGATACAAACGGAGTGACACGTTGCAATGAGATACATTCTTTAATTCAAGTATGTCTTCTGTCTTCTAAACTGTCAAAATGTAACAAACATGAAAAGTTACCACAATCTGACAAAATGCAACCAAAATGGAATGACATCAGTTTCTACAAGTGCCATGAAAAATATGAAACATCACTACTTACCTCCTGCCAGGACTACGTGTACTAGAAACAGTTATGAAACCAAATAATCACTCATGTAGTTTGAATTTCCCTTTTATGGAAAAGTCTAGCCCAAGACTATTTGCTGCTTCAGTCTCAGTGAAGGTGTATCTTGCAGCTGTGAATGAGACTTAAGTGTGAGTTTCACACACTGTTAGTCCCTATTTATATAACTAATCCCATTTAGGTTAAAGAAAAAAAAAAGAAAAGGAATAAATTCACTCCTGAATCCTGAATTTACATGAGGCGAAAGCTAAATGTGCCATGGTCATTACTGGTTTAAAAATAAAAATCGAAAATAATTCAAATTTTTTAAAGAAAAGCACTTAAAACTCTACCGAACACAATAATTTCACTTTTTGATAATAATAGCACTTTTTTCTGCTAACATTTAATCAATATATGAATTTTAAATAGATTATAAATTACTTCTTCTCAAAAAGAACATGTAATTCTATCAAACTGGGGTGAACAACCTCCCCAGGAAATCCATCATGAAACATTTGATTTGCTAAAACAAAATGAAATTTGCCTGGTAATTTTTTGTAAGGATTTTCCACTGGACTTCCAGCGGCCATGACTTGAAGTGCCATTAGTACCCCACCTGCTTTAAGAAATAAAGATCTTGTAAGCAGAAATGAAAGAAAATCATCCTTGGATATAAAAATAACATCTGCTTGCTAGGTTAGGATGTTAGCTGGTATAGTGACTTCAGCTTTTTTCAACAGTTATACAATAACCACCAACCAAATAATCAGTCTGTGTTATGGAAAAGCCCTGCAGACATGACCTTGGTCATGTAACAGACTTCTTACATGACTAGCAATAAAGTAATTAAAAACTGAAGATAGAAAATCATGATGGTGCTATTCACTTCTGCAGTGACACCCAGGATCTGCCTAGTTGCTGAGACAACGTAGGACAATGCTAAGCCTGCTGTGAGCTACGCTGGGTGCCACACCAGACATGAGCAGCCCAGGACCCTAGAGGCACGAGATAGATGAACACCACCTTACACACTTTGCCTATTTGCCTGTCTAGGCATCTGACTCAACAAAGATGCGCCTTTAAACTGATATCACACCAAAACATGATCAATTTCTTCTGGTTGCTTTGTTCAGGACATGCTGATGTCCAGCTGGACCAAGAAGAGGGCCTTTCTTTCTGCCACTTCTCTCCTCATGCCCATGGCATACTACTTTTGACATCTGTGAGAGCTGCCTGAGCAGTTCTTAATTTCTGGAGACCTACATTTAAATGTGGAACTTTGGCAGAAACATGGTAATGTGAGAACTGAATAACTCCCTCATGGTGCAATGCTTATTAAATTCTTGTTCGACACACAAATTCTCATCACAGTATAACAAATCTCGTATTTGTCACAAAGAAGAAAACCAGCAGAGAAGTAGCAGCCATATCATACTGAGAAAGCAAATATATTGCAATACGTATTTTATTAGCAGTAATGTTTTAATTTTAAACTATGTGCCTGGAACTATATTATATAAAACAATTTTGTACACAAACTCTGCACTTATACAGTAGATACCTAGAAGTTCATACTGACAATAAAGTAAAATATTATTTGCTTATCCTACTATGGAAAAGTAAACATTTCCCTGCAACTACTGTCATAAATCCTTGAAAATGTATGAAGTGATCTGATACCAAGAAGCAGTTTTCCTGCGAAATATTAAAGATCCAGCAAAGTCAGCTTCTCCAACGTTGTCACTTTCTTCTCAAGTAATCCACAAGAAATACAAGTCTGAGATAATATCAAAATCAGTGTGCTACCATTTCCCTAC
>NW_010416894.1:5388-5781 GCF_000710305.1 Buceros rhinoceros silvestris | reverse complement strand
GAAACAACAGCTTCTTGTATCAAGGTGCTTATTGCTTACCTAGTATTGATCCTGGTATATAATACCCAGGGTAGTTGATTTTCTCAGTTAATCTCTAATTTTACTTTTAAAATACTGCACAACAGTTCCAGTCCTCAGTTCCAAATATTAAAATTGTTCTATAGTACTCAAAAACACGATTTTATTGTAGTAATAACAGAAACTGGATATAATTATCAAAATCTGATCACAAATCATTGTATTGACTTTTGTGTATTTCTCCTGAAACACAAGAAAAATCAAATGGCTCCCAGCATAGTTTTTCACTGCAGCAGTGTCTTTTCCCCAGCTGTAGAGGAACACAAGCATCCAGGGACTCCCATTCTTGGCAGGCCCCGGCTGTCCCCTGCCCCG
>NW_010416894.1:0-5063 GCF_000710305.1 Buceros rhinoceros silvestris | reverse complement strand
CCCGAGGACTTCGCTGTCACTGTCCAAGCTCGCCAGGCCCTGGCAGATGAACCTCAGGTGTAAAGGGTGGAGCCAGGTCCGCGCACGCTGCGCCTCACCTAAAAAATCCACCGCGCAGGCCCGAAGGGTGCACTCATCGCTTGCAGTGAGCGTGGGAAAAGCCCTTCCCAGATCTTTGTTCGCAAAGCCAAGCCATGAGAGGAACACAGTTCTTTTCATTATTTATTTATGAAAAAGATCAATTTGTTTAAACTTCTTTTTAAACTCACATTCTAAAATAATTCTAAAACAGAGTCTCTTGGTTGAAATGATGACTGAAATCAGGATACCAGTTTCAGTAGCCTAACACGTTATGTCAAGTGTTGGCATAAGAAAGGTATTCTCATATTAGTAATTTATGACAGTACACTTTGATTCATCCCTTTACATTCTGCATTTTGGAAGAATGACAAGATAAAAAAGTACCCTATTATTTATTTATTTATAAATTATATCAGAGTTCAGTTGGAATCATAATGCAGAATACCCTAAAGTTTTATGTCAAAGTCACCGGATTGCCTTCAGAATCTCACTTTAAAGGGCTTTGCTCAATAGTCCTACCAGACAAAACGTCCCTACATCTTGAAACTGTCAGAAATCCGAGGCTTTTCTACATTGTTCTTGTGATTCTGATTTAATCCTTCATGTCTGCCTGTAACGCCAAAAGTTTGTACTGTAATCTTTGAGGCTCTGGTTCAGACTCAAAGTAAATTGTCCGACTTTAGTTTAACGTGCCACAGAGAAACGAGACTCCTGTTTTACCTTTGTCTTGGTCTCCTTTCTCTCCTCTGCCTAGCATGTTGCAGATATATTTGTTCCTCATTTAAAAAAAATATTAAAAATAGCACAGACACACTCCCCATAGCAAAAACTTCACCAGATAAGCACTGATGGATGGACAGCAGCTCGGCATGGTCTGTGAAACCACCTGCAGAATGGCTCTCATACCACTCTACCCTCAGAAGAGCAATTTAGGGTCATCTGCCACTGACACCATCCCCTCACTATCCCAGTGGGATGCTGAACTGGATTTGGCATTCACAGAAGGCTAACACCTCAAAGTATTTCCCAAACATGTATTTCAAGTGTCACCTTCTTGCCGACACTTTTTATCACAAAGACATGAATGTTGATTGGGTTTCATTGTTGTTTTCAGAGGGGTTTTTGAGGATGTTGGTGGTGTGAGTTTGTTAGAGTTTTGGCAGCTTTGTTTTTCCAAAATACCATATTGTTTCCTAAACATTGCTTCCAACTGCTTATTCCCCACTGATTACAAAATCATTATCACTTGTTTATGACAATTTCTACATCAACCAATATAATCTCAGAGTGCTGTGACTTCAAATGGAAAACAAGCACCATAAATTCATGCAAATGTCATATGTTACAAACAAAAGTAAGGGACAGGGAAACAGACTGTCACATGTGAAACGGGAGTGTCAAAATAAAATACATGTCAAAGTTTTATTCATGAAATATCACTGCACTCTTCTTACAATAAACATGTCAGTTCAGCACAGAAAGCTTCCAACTGAGCACAATGATCTCGACACTCATAAGTCAGATTGTGTAGCAGATGTTAAATGTAAAATCCATTAAGACCAATTAAAACCCACAGAAGAAAAACATAGTAATAGTGTGCACAGGCAAACCTGCATTACACAACAGTACTGAGAGATACAGTGAACCACAAAAAAAAAAAGCTTAAAAATGTAAATTACACCCTTACGTCACAAAAAGACCAGCTAACAGAAGGTATGTTATGTTGCCTGCAGCCAAGTGAAGCAAGGTTGCTTGGCTCCTGGTCACCTATTTCCAGCTAGAAGCAACTTCTGTGAAGGCCATCACCTCCTGCCCAACCACAAGTAATTAATCAGTGGTCCTCTATGGCAACTCAAAAATAAGCTCTGAAAGAGTTTGAGCCTCTTTCCCAAAGTGCAAGTGCATTTTATGTGGCATTAACTGACCCAAGTCATCCTCCAGTGTACTAAGGTAAGAGCTTCAATAACATGGAGCAAAGCTAGTGGGGCAGGGGGAAAAAAAAAAAAAAAAGAACCATTTCACTACCACGTTAAAATTCACTCCTTTTGTTGACCATTAAGAGACAGGGTTTGTAATGGACACATGGAACAGGTCTGTAAGCACTTTTCAGAACTAAGCCACCAATGAAAGGTGCCATGTAATTGCGTAAGCAAGTGAAGCTGACATTGCATATATGATAGCTTGCACACCACTAGGGGCAAAGAACCTGAATTTTTTTTTTTATAGGAATTACACACATTAAGAAGGAAAGCCTGTTTCTCTACTTGTCAGAACATGTTTCCAAAGGCTAAAGCATTATTTCCTGGTAAGCAGTTTCAAACAACCTCTGGTTCTTTTAATAATAATTAGTCCCCAACAACTAATCCATCCCTAAGCAACTCATAAACTAATTAAATACACATTTAGGGTATATTCCAAGGTGAATTTCATCTGCCAGCACGTGTAAGAATATGAACTATTTTCAATTTTTTTAAAAAGTGACAGATAGTCATTTAAACTCAAAATATCGAACAAAGTTTGAAGATACTAGACACAGACCTGAAATCTGTTCTGCAAACCATAGATTAAACCTTTGGCCTTCAAACATTCTTTAGTAGCTCTCAGTAACTCATTCAGCTACTCATGACCTAAGGAAATGGGTGGAATGTATATAACTTCATATATTTTTCCAATCACTTTACTATCTACCATTACTAGAAAAGAGAGTTGTCCACAAGTTCTCAGAAAAAATGGTGAAAGAGAAGTTTGTGTGGCTGCTATAGAATTACAGAGCAACCACTTACACAGTTGCTGATTGCAGGTGCTCACGCTGTGAATAACAAATGCAAATGTGACTAGGACTTTTTCCAGCCGAACATAAAACTAGGTTTCTTCCCTGCTAGCACTGAATTAAGTCTCAGGTGCTGGCCAAAACTGGAATATGCTCCCCAAAGTCTCTTGTCTTGATATTTCTGTTTGTTAGTCACAGTCCAGGGTTGGACATTCTCCATAAGAGTTCTCAAAATTAGCAACCTCCCAACTAAAATTTGCCGTCTTTTCTGGGGTTCATGGGGACATGTGGCAAGGAATAAATTGAAAAGTGACTGCTCTTCTCTGTATGTACTAAGCCCTGTTTGTGAGTGCAGAAGGAATACGGTTCTGGCTAATGCTGCTGGAGAGCCTACAGCCAGTAGACCACTATTCTCACCCCTGGAGCACTGCACTAAGGCTTCCAAGGTTTGCTCACCCTTTGATGGATTCTTGTGCAGCAGTTCTGCAAAGCAACAGCAAGTACCCAATCTATCCAGGGCATTTAATAATCAAGTATAATCTTATCAACAGTTTCCATAAACTGGACATTTAGTCAGTTTAAGAAAAAAGAAAAAGCACCAAAACCCAAAAGTATTACTTCAGGCATTGCGTTTTGCTTGTTTCTCATCCTGTTTTGGTGATTTTTCAAGTTTTATGTCCATGTTGCTCTATTTCAGAAAAATCTATCTGATCATACAAAAATGTATGAAATTGTTAAACAAAAAGGTTACTAAATGCATAACAAGCAAAATTAACACATGCTTCCCATCTTTTCAGGCCACTTTTATCTCAGACATTTTTTGTACTCAGAAGTAAAAAAAAAAAACAAACCCCAAAACATTAAGTAAAACCATACATTTTCAGTTAACCGCATCACTTTACTTTTCACAACATCATAAGCTGTAAGACTAAAAGGTAAAACAACAATCATGATGTACAACATCCATTCATCCCTGACGTTATTCCACGTAAATCAGTAGTATTACACCAGGGATTAATTTGGAACACTGATCTGAATCACAGCACTGTTCTATACAGCAACCCCATCATAATACACATCCAAAAAATAACCCAAAACATTCTGAGCATCACAAATGCACTCAAATAATTATGTGCCTACAAATCTATCTCTGAGGAAACAGAACAGACTATTTCACAATCTTGGCAATAACAATAAGGAATTTCTACTATTTAGGAAATCAGTACATACATTTTTCTCAGAAAGAGATTTAATAGTCATTTAAAATACTTGATACAAGTCCACCCAGAAGAATGTAAAGCTCCTCTACAGCTCCATTTTTACACATCCTAATGAAATATAACCAGCAATAGGTTATGCAATGACTCTTCAAAAACTGTTCTAATATAGTTTTGAAGATCAATTTGAAATACTTGTCTGCTCAGCAAATGGTCAACACCTATATAATATACAGCAATGTAAACTATTTCATTAATTTCTTCTCAAAGGAGAAAATCATTCACATCTCCCTCCTCTACTAAATACCAGTTTTGCACACAAAACAGGTTGGTTCTGTTTAGCTGTCTTGCTTGGTGAAGTTAGTTAGAGCCTGCGTCTCCCACCTCACCAGAGAGGCAGGCAGATGCTGTACCAAAGCATCCCTCCAGCAGTCAGGAAGCATGAGACCACACGGGGCAGGAGAAGAAAGAACTGAACGGAAAACACCCCCTCTCTTCCACAGGCTTACTCGACTCTCAAGCACATTTGTAATGTTTAAGGCTGCCTCTGCCTTTCAAAGCCAAATCTCTGCCAGGGGCTGGTGTTCTCCATCCAGCTGCAGCTTCATCACCCCAAACCACTGCCCAGCACTTAGATACTTCGCCAGATTGAAACTCATAGGACATCACTCGATTTTCCTATCTGCGAGTGACCTGAAACCTTAAAGGCTACCCACAGTCAGCTAGCTAAGTTACTTAGGAGCTGCGTACTGGCTACGGACTGGTTTTGGCTTGGGTTTTTTTTTAACTCGTCTTTTTTTTTTTGCCCCCACCTTGAAGCCAGATTCTTTCTTGCTCCTCGGGAAGTTGCCCGTGCCCTCTCTGCCCCTTCCCTCATGGAGACCGTGCCCAGGCGCAGGGTGCTCGCTTGGGAAGGAAACGCAGCGATAAAATATTTAAAACCTTCCTTGCTCGGAGCTCCGCCGTTGTAATCTCTGCACTGCCTCGCTGTGAGG
>NW_010416893.1:21740-63225 GCF_000710305.1 Buceros rhinoceros silvestris | reverse complement strand
TATAAAAATATAATAAATGGAATAATAATAAAATAATAGTAAAATAATGTAATGTAATAAAAAATGTAATGTAATGTAGTGGAGCAATGTTAAAGAGATGTGACTGAAAGTCTTTAAAAGCTTGGGGCTCAGCTGTCAAAACCTGTGCAGGTTCAAGCTGTGACCTGATGATTTCATGCCTCCGTAAGCTAAGTCATCTTGAGCCCTGAAAATCTGTGTTCGGGAATGGGTAGTGATTGAATAACTGGTGCTAACTTATCTAGGTGTTAACAGGTCTGACTTAAACCAGTGTTTAACTATTATCTTTTAAGTCTATGATCTTTTTTCACAAATACAGGAGATAATAGTATATAAAAAAAACAAACCAAAAAACAGCAGAAGTACCCGGTCTTTGCCTGCAAAATGAGCTATGAGCCATTAATGCTTTTCTGCCCTTAGTTTGCTGCATATTAGCTCTCTTATGTTGTCCGAATATTTTTGAAATGAAACAATAAGGAGTCAAAAGATGTTGGAGGCTTAGCTGACTCTGTAAATGTTAAACAGAAGAATTTGATGTAAAAGCAAGAAGAAATACTTTAGTCCCATTGCAGCCTGATGCTGATTGAGGGGAGTAGAGAATTTTGGCTGAGCAAGTTCTCATTTTTTGGGTTGTTTTCTATGGCTGCCATCTTTCTAGTAGGTATATGATGGATGTAGGACATGACATCTAAAGGAGAAGCTGCTCTCTTGGTCCAGCTCTAGAGAAGAGTATGGAAGAGTGTGGAAGGTATTGTGTTTAATAATTAGACATGTCAGACGGGTCAGTGGCTTTATTTTGAATTCAGTATTTGGCTACAGTGCGTCTGAGGGGGAAGCTTAAACACATGTTTATAAAACTGCACACCAGCTGCTGGGTTTGCTGTGGCTTAGTGGTAGGAGAACATGGAGTTTGCTCTGGGGCAGATGGTGCTTGTGAAGTGCACCATCCATTTTCTGCATCAGGCTTGCTTTTGGTAGTTAACAGGGGAATGAAAGTAATCTTTGTCCCATTTCCTTTGACCACTGCTTTCTTTGATGTTTCTGAATAACCTAAATTTATCAGTTGTGTAGATGCTGAGATTAATTGCCTTGACCTGAGAATTGTCCAGAATGTTTTCCTTCTGACCTTGTGTCAGTCCAGGGACTGGAGTGCGTATTTCTGGATATGCAGTAGCATATGTGGGAAACAACAGTGCAAATAGTTTACAATAAGTAATGGTCTTTAATAAAAATAATTTATCTCTTCACTGAGTGTCAGGAAGAAGGTATTTAATGTTCTAATTTCTTGAGTTAAAGATGATCTCTTATGCTATTTTATACTTTAAAGAATGCAGTAGATGATCTAACCTGCAAAGCTTCCCACAATCTGAAATCAGAGATGCAGCATTACCTGGAATTGAACAGTGAGATTTCAGATCAAGTATTCATGCCCAGTGTCTTTTCCTTTTGACTTTGTTTTTAATCATTTATCTTTTCAGAAAATCATCATACACCTTCGGACTAATGAGCTTCTAAAATTGTAACTTTGACTGTTTAAACTTCAGTGTTAAATTGCAGTCTTTCACAATAGATTCTTTCCAAGGTATTCAAAAGCAAATTATATGTTACATTTAGTTAATTTACCACCAAAGACATTTATCAGTTCTCAGTAATACTTGCAGATTGTCTTTTTCCCAAGCCTACCAGCATTTAACAAAACTTGTGCGTGATAATTCTTGATAATACTGCTTTTTGAGCAGTGTTTGCTCAAACAGTTGTATCTTCTTGCAAGCAGATCGCATCGGTTGCGTTCATTGTTCTTTGTGTGCTGGGAGGCAGACGACCTGCTGACGCAATCAGCGTAGCACAGCAGGACACTGTTGTCCTTCAGTGATTGTATTTCCAGTGGCAAGGAGTGTGATTTCTCTTGATTTCTGGAAAATGAGATCTTGCACAGATAATCGGCCAAGAAGCAGATGCTGTGGCCTGGTGTTCTCATGTCTGCTGGAAATGCAGCAATCTGCACCAGGACTTGCAGGCATTCTATTGGTTCACTTTCTCTCAAAGGAAAACAAAAATTTGGACTAAAATGTTTGCATGGTTTCAGTAGGACCAACCCTAATACCTTGCTGTTATTCAGGTAGCCAGCAGTGGTGGTGTTGGTAGTATAGAAATTGAATTGAAGGTTTTAGTATACCAACAAAAGTATGCTAAATGTGTACAAATAATTTATAAACTCACGTGGAAAAAGGCGAAAATATTTAGTGGAAAATGCCATTATCTAATGATTCAGAAGATGTTCTGTTTCTTAAAGCTTGAAACAGAGAAATCGTCCTACAATTTGGTTGTGACCTTGAACAAAGTCACTTAAGCTCTTTGTGTCTATTCCATGCAGAGAATTATGTTTACTCTTGCTGTTTGGTGTGGTGTCTTTATTCTGAAAAACAAAATGGTTTGAACTTCCAGCAAAAAGTCCTGTTAAACTATGATTGCAATGCTAATGATTTTATATTGTTTAAAATTGTTGTACAGGTAGAGATCCAACCTAGCTTTACCCATTTCTGACAGCCATCCCCTGCAGAAGGCTCTGTGGCTGCAGTACAGCTGGATGGCATGGGAAAGCAAAGCCGTAGATCTCATGTATATTCCAGAAATTTTTAATGCATACAGTTGGAAGTCTTTGTCCTCTTTCCCTTCTGGGGACTCAGGATTAAATTTCCTGGACTCAAAAGTTATAATCTAGAGAAATCCAAGATTTTTTTTTCTTTAATGTCATGGATATTTGCTAATGTAGTAAGTTGTCTTTGACCTGTAAGCTGGTGGTCATTAATCGTTTAAAATTAGGGGCAAAACCAAAACAGCCAATAAAGTCTCCTTTTGTTATCCTTTGTGATGCTTTCTAATTATAATCTCAGATACTTTTTATGAAGCAGGGCAGTTGAAACTGTTAAGATACCAGAAGAGTAGCTCTGCAGCCCTGTTTGGAGCTCTACAAATGCCTGTGATTTTTATAATTTCTTTAAACTGGATTCGGTTTTTTATGAATGCGTAAAGTCTTGCAGAAGGCCAGTTCTGCCAGGCAAGTCAAAGGAGGAGAACTGATAACTCCCTAAGGCTAGCATTCTTCTTGATTGAACTAGACCTGCTCATGCATATATGCTTCCTTGTGTTTGTCCCATCAGTGAACTTTTCTCATTTCTAGGGCTAAGAGAGCACTTGTAAATTAGATTTCAAGTTTGTTTAACATTTCATCTTCCTGTTCATACTGTTTGTTGCAATTTAATACTAATTATGTTGACAGCCTTTATGAACCATTCTGTGATCTGAAAAAGGAATAATTAGTAGCAGTTGAAATTAAATCTGGTTTTTATGTCAAGCCAGTGTAGGTACAGACAGCATGCCCAAATTCACATGTTCCCATCCTGTACATCCTTAGTTAAGCATGACCTCTGATTACGTGCTTGCCTGCCTAAATCATAACGAGTCCAAATATGAAAGTCACATAGATACCTCACAAATCTACTGTATGTTTTGCATAGAAACTGCAATAGAGCAATCAATAGGTATTAGATAATTTCTATTTTATTAAGGGATTTTCCCAATGTTAAACTTGTAGACTGCGAGAAACATGCTATAAGTGTAGGTATTGCAAAGAGTAAATTCAGTTGCCACTCCATTTGGACTTCTCCCCTCCAGTACAACAGAGTGACAATATGTAACTGCTCTTTCTGGCTGAAAATGTCACCTGCTCGAGTTTCTTCAGAGAACGGAATTTCATTCCTTTTTTCTCTGCTTCACAGAAATCAATAGCAACGAAAAGCCAGAAGGTCTTGAATGAAGGCTAAAATATCCGTCAACAAAATGGTCTTGGTAGAAAGAATATGGCAGTAGAAAGAGCTCTTTATGGTCTTTAGAAAAAATACTGCAAGGTCTCTTTTTCTTCTTTCTCCTTTTCTTTTTTGATAAGTGATTGTCATTAAAAGAAGAATGCTCCCTAGAAAAGTTATACTGTCTTGAAAGCAAACAACAAACGTGAAAATGCAAAATCAGCAAAAAACTAAAGGCCTGATTTTAATCTCTTTTTAATGTCAAAGCAGGGAAGCAAGTGAAAAAGCCAGACTTCATGCAATCTCACTCTCACAGTATTACAGAATTTGGTGGCAACACACCAAGGCCTAAAACAGCAAA
Organism: Buceros rhinoceros silvestris; assembly: GCF_000710305.1. Classification (NCBI taxonomy): domain Eukaryota; kingdom Metazoa; phylum Chordata; class Aves; order Bucerotiformes; family Bucerotidae; genus Buceros; species Buceros rhinoceros. The sequence goes on along the minus strand of NW_010416893.1, from coordinate 59,040 downwards.
GAAAACCGTAACCTTATCTGGCATTTTTAATGTACTACGGTGAAGGTCTCTAAGTAGTTTGTTTCTGGGTGCGTTTACCTGGGAAATATGTTCATCTTCAGATTCGGCACTGCAGAGGTCCGTATAAGCAAATGATATTCCTTGATATTCCTTTTTTATCATCACCAGAGTTAAGCACTGCTTACAGCTGTATGACATCTCTGATAGCCTGACTGGAACTATGGTGTTCTCTCAACTTGCGTATGCCTTGAGAGACTTGTAGCAGAAGTCCGTCCCATAGCTGATCCATGTAAGCACTCACTCCATGGTGAGACATATGGCACCAGACAGGCACAAAAATTCTTCTGTGTGGGTAGCCTTTCTCTAGATTAATCACCAAAATTCACTCTGAAGTATTTTCCTAGCCTTCTGACTGGTTTGGTGAACAGAATTTTAAAAGGGACAACACTTTTTTTTTTTTTAATATTGACAATTTCATGCTGAAGTTTCATACATAAAAATGTAAGTGGAAAATATTTCTCTTACAAGTGCTTTCCTTTTTCGTTTGCTATATAGCAAGATAGAGTTATGTTTTTATACTTCTTTATGTTTCATAAAATTAAATGTACTAACTCTCCCCAGTACAACACTAAAGAACTAAACAGTGAAATCTGGCAAAACTGTCAGATAACTCTCAGAAGTACACAGACTTTGAGTTTGGAATTGTCTTTACAAATGTTCAGTAAAATCTGTCTAGTTTTGAGCTAAACTCAGTACAGCCTTTCCTTTACATAAAGGAAAAGAAGTATATTCAAGGAATGAGTACATTGAATTTAGCTTGATTTAAGTTAAGCATGTGGCTCCAGCAGTGTTCATAATACAGGTTGTGATCATTGTCCCAAATCTGAGGCAGTCGTTGGAATGTTTTCCACTGACAGCAGGCTTCCGCTCTGATCCAAAGTTAGTTTAAAAAAATTCTGCCTAGATTTTGTAAAAAGGTTCCTTGAAAGGTGCTGTGCTACATAAGACAGTTTTATTTTCCAGTTTATCCAAAACATCTGTTTTGATGAATCTGTAGGTTATTTTGTTTTTTTTTCATTTCTAAGGAAAGTGAAATTGGCTTTGGCTTTTTTTTTGGAGGGGTGCGGACTCTTTGTTTGGTCATCTATTTCCAATGCTCATTACATAGAGAACATGCATGTATTAGTTAAATTGTTTATATTCTCCTGAAGTTTGGAACCAAAAAAAAAAAAAACCACCCGCAAGCCTTTATGGCTGTTAGCTTGTACTTTATTCCTTTTTGTGGAGGGAATGCATTAGCTTCTGTCATAGAAAACCAAGATTTTAAAGAATAGTAATTTCCGTGATGATAAATGAGCTTAGTTCCATGAGAGAAAAATACTTTCAGAGTGCTCAGTTAGTGAGAGATTCTTCTCTGAGAATTCAGTATCATCTTTGCTGTCTTGATTTCACCTCTTCCTCTTTTCTCCCCTCTTTTCCCACATACAGGAGAAGAAAAGGCTGCCATTTTATGCCGGAAAAAAAGGATGGCCTTATTTTTAAGTGTATAATGAGTAATTCTGTTTCTAATTTCTAAAACTTCTATTTCTTCAAAGTCTTTCTTCGGCCAATTTCTTCAGCTTCTTTAGACATCCGTTGATTATGTCAACTGAAAAAAAAGAACAAAATCCAAACGTTTTGTACTTCTGAGGGGTGCTTGTGTATAAAATGGTAACAGGGTGTCTCCAGAGAAAATACAAAATGCAAAATAGGGGAAAATTTTAGAAGGGAATTAGTTGCTGGTGAATATAATGAATCATTCACAGTAGAGCTCACTCAGAAACTCTTTGATTTTGAATGATTCACATTTCTAACATAGCACAGCTTTAACCAATGCTGTTACAGACTCTGAAAAATTAAAGCAAACCTTGAAAATAAGATTCATTCCTACAGTATTGATAAATTTTGAAATTTATACTGTGTAAAAAACCCCACAGCTGCAGAGAGGAACATACATGCACATACATAACTTTTAAAATAAGATTATGCAGTGCGGTGGTGAAAAGTTTTCCCTCAAGCTTGCTTATGTCATTTTAGTTTGCTTCTTTTATATTAACGCGTTATGAAATTATTTTAACTGTGTATTTGTAGTAATTTCTTTTACTGAACCTCATTGATAAAGATGATAAACGGAAAGAACAGCTCTTGGATGTTTTGGGGTTTATTGCTATTACTCAGCGTGTTTGCAGTCACAGTACTTTCTGAATTACTCGTTGATTTCTGCTTTGAAAGCAGAGCTATTGTTTACTCAGATGAGTGGTTGGTCAGGGTTTGGAATGGTTATGTTTCCTTCTCCAGCTCCTGTCCTAAACCTTTCAGGCAGTATCTTTCTCCACTAGATTAAAGAGATATGCTCTCTCCATTTTGAATTCAATTTAAGGCTGCAATAGCTTTAAAAAGATATTCTGTGATACTTTCACAATCTGTGTCCAAGCAGGTAGGGAGGGAGATGGAGATGTTTATGCGAGTCAGCTTTGTGCTTAAGAAGAGACTTAAAGCAAGTTTGCTCTCCATGGTGAATGCTCTTGTCATTAAGCTGCTGAGGTAAAAAAAGGTTATCAGCAGCTCTTTTTCCTGTGCCAAGTGGAAGCCTGATTGGTTACTTGTTCCCTAAGATTTTTTCCATCCGTGTTGCTTCACTTACGGATACTGATGCATTTAAAAGGCTATTTTGCTGCATTGGGATGTGCTGCTATTTTTAGCAAAGTGAAGAATTTTTGTGTTATGAAACTTTTGGATGTCTAATTTAAGAAATTTATTTTTAAACATACATGTCGTTATAGAGGACTTTGAGTTCATTTGTTTTTGTCAGAGGTTTTAGTTGGAGGTTAATTGTGAAAAACACAAAATATGGAGCTGAAAGCTCAGAAGGTGAAGACCACCAAAATCATTCTAAGCTGTAACAAAGATGGTTTACTTCCTGCAGGGAGTTGCTCAAAGAGCTATGAAAAATTAAAAGGAGATTTTTCATTTTCAAAAATTAGGCAGAAGATTTTATGACAGTATTTTGTGCTATGTTGTCCATCCCTGGAGCAGAGCTGTACTTTGCTTTGAAAAGGGTAGTAGTATGTTTTTGTGAAGACTAAAAAGTAATGTATGATCATGGAATTATGGAGTGCATTGCATTAGGTGCACCAAAGTTAATGAATAAGGATTGTTCCAGATCTTACTGTTGTGATGCTGATTGCTACTCTTGATCAAGCAGCTAACAACAAATCATTAGCACCTGAGCTTGCCTCTTGGCACTTCAGTGGTATGAAGCACGCTGAATTTTTCTGCACAGTCTGGACAAGTATATAGGAGTTGGGAAAGGCTGGAGAGTTGAGGTTTCAAAATCTGAAGGCAACCCTGTGAAACATTTGCTTTTGTTGGAGGAGGAATTACATCAATTGTAAATAAATTTCAGTAGGACTGGGAAAAGCTGAATCCCTGAGCCTGCTCCGTAGTGTGAGAAAGCTAGATCTATCTGAAAGAAAATTGTCTGAATATAATGAAATGCCTCATCCACTTACTTAACGCTGACCAAAATTTTACACAAAACATAATTAATTTAAGTTTTCTGAAATGGGAAAATCAGTCATGTAACCTTCATGACAGCTGCTACTGTTAGTGCAAGCTTTCATTTCTGAGAGACAGAAAGATATTCCTACTGGCCTTACTTTCTTTTCTATTTCTTTATGCGTGTTTTATTAAAATGGACCATCTTTAGACACAGCGAACCTGGTTGTTTTTCAAAGCAGTCTGGATATATGTTTGAAAAACACTGTTGCAAGTAGAGGTCATTCAGGTCTCTAGGAGTTACGGGTTGATTTAAAACTTTGGGTACAGCTTTCCACGATCTTTAGTGTTATTATTCCACTGAGTCACAACAGGCGTGTTAGAAGTAAATATATGTTATAGTTAAGTTTAAATCCCCAAACAAGCATTTCAGTTCATTTTTATGCTTGTAAATGTTGAAGAGGAGCAGCATAAATTTTCACATTTTTTTAGTTTGATTAGGTTAGCAGTTTTCTTACAATATTTCCTGATACACATAATGATACTCATAAGAGCAAAGCTTTGTTGGTGTCCAAAATGTGAGATAGAGACAAAGGCAAAGTAAGAATTCTGGAATTGATAAGCATGGAAACACTAAGCGGAAACATTTCAAAGAATGATCAAAGGATACTCTGGGGGGAAAAAAAAAGGAAAAAAAAAAAAAGAATAGAAACTCTGGTCCCACTAAAGTCAATGGGATCTTTGCTGCTGACCACAGTCAAGATAAGATTTAAGTTCAGTTGCACCACTGCAACTGAACAAAACAGCTTGAAACTGCTGTAAAGAACACAGTGGGAGTAAACATATGGTTATATTGAGGAATAAATCTCAAAGGTGGGGTTTGGGGGTGGTGGCTGTATTTCTTAACTGAGGCAAGAAAAATTGCTCTTTGAACAAGCTCTCTAAAAACTTTCATAAGGAACATTAGAGTTTTCATATAATCTTAGGGCTTCTGAACTAGTAGTTACCACTTTATTCATAGCATTACTTTTTTGTACACTGATACTGAGCTCTCCTATATTTGCTACACTTACATTTGGTGGATTGATGTCTGTCACAAATGTAAAGGTTTCACAATTTCCCAAAACTTGTTGAATTGATTCAACAGTTTCTCCTTAAGTCATACACAGTTATTGAATGCAGGTTAAAAGAAAAGGGTGGGGGTGACAAGTAGTACTTTCAAGGCACTTCAGCAGTTTTGTAATCAGATTATGCTTGTGGCTGATTTGCTTCTCTCGGATAGATGGAAAAATCTTACATCTTTCTATCTACCATGGCTGCAGACAGGTATATGGATTTAGCAGAACCTCAGCTCTTTACAGCTCCAGGAAAAAAAGGGAAGACCTTCACCAGTGGAGGTCAAATAGAAGTTTGGTACCCTTTGAAAAAAATGGCAATTAGTACTTATTTCTCCACTGGCTCATTACCTGTTGCCCAGGCATGGAGATGTAGATTGCTGACAACAGCTAGAGGTTTAAATAATTTTGTCTTCACACTTATATTTAAAATGCAATTTATATTCAACGATATATATTCAATATATATGATATATATTCAATAATAATAGAATTTCTTAAAACATGCCATCCCACCCTTCTGTTTTTGTGGTGATTTTTCTCTCAGCTCTGTCCTCTTGTTTTCTTTTTTCCATCCGTCTTAGGTAACATTAACACATGCTACTTATGTAATGATACTTAACATTTCTCTGTTGAATTTATTTGTTGGCCGTAAATAGTCCGCATATACTCTTAATAGGAAAATCTTGAGCATTTTGACCCCTGTAGAAGCAGTTCAGACTCGCTGACTCGCATTGGTTACTTTTGCTGGGGTTCAGAACATTGCCACTGGTAGGAGTCTGTCTGTATGAAATCCAGACATTTGCTGTGGCATTTTGCACTTTAATGAAGCGTTTTTTGTGACAGTGCTGATGTTCATAAGTATTTAGGGGATGTCCACAGAAATGTTAGAAAAAAGACAAGGAGTGACATGCACTTTTCAAGCTGCCTTTCCAACCCTAAATCTATCAAGACAGGCAAAATTTCTTCCACTGGCTTAGCTAGACTAGGAGTCAGCCCCAGTGTTCCTTCCAAGTGCTGTTCTGGTTTACTTTTTTTGTTTCTTTTTTTTTTTCCTTTTTTTTTCTTTTTAAACAGGAGAAAGTGAGAAGGAATCAAGAAGACCTGTCTATTATTGTCACTGTATTAATAGATGAAAACCTGCTGGTACCTACTGTTTACGACTGAAAAGGCGCTTAGTAACAGAATGGCCTGATACTGTGGGAGAGCTCTAATAGCTGGTTAGATCAATCAGTGTCTCAGGAGTCTCGACAAATTTCTGATTTAATGAGCCTTGTCTGTTACCAGCTGTTGTTAGTTTAAAAGTTTTTAAGGTTTGACAAGATCCAAGCTCAGCCTGGATTGACATTGTAGTGCAGGCCAGGAGTTTCTTCATGATTATGGTAAAAGTAGGTCATTTTCATCATGATAAGAAGGGTCATCTTCTCAACTGTTTTTTGATTATTTCCTTGACTTATTGGAGAAGACAAAACCAAAGATGACAAAATTATCAGAGGCTGTACATGGAGGCAAGATAAACTGAAATGAAGCTGCTAAGTGTGAATTAACATGCCAGTGGTCAGAATCAATGTTATACTTGATTTCTTCTTATTCAGCACTTTTTAAAATGAATTTGTCTTAGATGTCAAGGTGTTAATGTGTGATAACTGTGTGCAGCTAAAACGCAGACATTTTAACTAGTTAAATGAAATGTCATCAAATTTGAAAATAGATCTGAAGGAAAACAGTACTGAAAATCATGATACTGGTAGTGAAAACAGAAGCGAAGGACTGCTGTTTGATAAAGAGTCTGGAATATTGCTTTGACAACCCGAGCCACTGCAGTATTGTCAGCTGGCAAATATAATTATGTCTTCCTGAGGTGAATGGTGAAAATACCACTCGGTTTGGCTTGAGAAGGAATTGAGCCATGCTATTTTTGCACAAATCTAATAATTCAGCTATTTTTTTTATAAATAAGAGTAGTCTCAGGACTTGTATATGCTGATTGATGAGAACTGGGTAGTGGCGATGAGAGTCGCCTGGTGAGTAGCGTGTTCCAGCTGCAGCACTGCCTGCCTGCTGGCACATTCCTTGTTAGAGGAGGAGAGAAAAAGTGATGAATAATTTTTATGCCTGTGTGACTTTGGTCAAGGGTTTCCCTGCCTCGGGGGAATATACAGCTTTTCTAAACGACCCTTTATTCTGCTGCTGTGCGAGCCTGGGTGTGATCTACAAAATCAACTTCTTTATAGCTGCAGTTTTAACACAATTAAATACTAGCTCTTCAAGTTGCTCACTGTGTTTCTAGTGCAAGTTTTTATCTACTAAGAACAGTGGGCTTTAAATATTTAAATAAATATTTTTACAGTTATTCGAATTTTTAAAATAAATCTTTATTAAAAAATGAAAACCTTTATCAAACTGAAGATTAATAACAAAAAGTTTATCTTTTGGTAATGACATGATTTGGGTTTGTGTGGAGAGTGTCACTGAAAGGAAATCTTTGCTTCTTTTTCTTTATTTCCTGAGCTTTTGGGTTTCCAAGGTGTTCATGTTACAGTATTTTCCTATCAGGTTTCAGACCTCTGAGACACAGAGTGAATGCCTAGTTTAGGAAAACTGCAGTTGAATTCTGGAGTGTGTTACATGAAAGCTATCTTTTACTGTCCAGCTGGAATGAGGAGATGTTTGTAATAGCTGATGATGACTGACAGTGAGCAAAACATCTCTGCTCCAGCTGTTCCTATGGATGGCTTTTCTCCTCACGATAATGTCCATTGCAATTGTCTCTGCTGAGGATAGCCTAAACTTCACTAAAGTGAAGTGAAAAATACAGTGAAGGGAATGCTTTTTCTCAGGTCTTCTGGTGACTGGAGTGCAACACTTTAGATGTTCAGGAATGGAAAAACGAGGTAACTTCTGCTGTTTGCTGTGTCCTGTTCTGTGCGTAAGTGGAGAATTTCAGTCTTTAGGGCTGTGTTAACTCTGAAAGCAAATCAAAACCAAAACATGCTGTTTTAATTCCTCCAATGCGCATTTTCCCATGGCTGTACAAATAAGACGTTACAATTCCTACTTTTTTAAGAAATTGCTTTTCCTGTTTTGATATAGATGTAATAATTTGCTACCTGACTGTGGACGTAGGGTAGTCAAAGACTGTCCTGACTTTGCACATTCAGGCTTGAATCCCAAGCGATGGTGGTGCCTAATGACATAGCAGAGCACTTGGAAGTACACAACTGTAATCTTATGCGAATCAGAACTGTATAGGCAGGAACCAGAATTACTAACCACAGAGATTCAAAAATCATGAGTGAGGTTGCAAAAAAGCAAGTCAAAAAACAATCCACCTTCCTATAAATCTGGTGTAGAAGTGATGGGATTATCAGGTCAGAGACACTTCCCCTCACCCCTTTTAGCTGCTCTCTATTTTAGTTACAGATTTGTAACTTCAGAAGACACTCCTTGAACTTTTCCGATACAGTTGTGAGAGAAGAAGAGGGTTTTGTTTTGCTGAAAGATTTTAGTTGTAATTTGCATGCTTTGCCATGCTTGAGCAGCTGATTCCATGGAAAGGTTGCAAGTATCCTCTTTTTCTTAGTCATAGTAAAGTCCTAAGTATTGATGATGATTTTTAAATTGTGTTCACCATTTGACTGCTCAACTATAACCTTAATATTACAACCATGTGAAATAATCAGAGTAGGAAATCCAAGAGTGCTGAGGTAACCAGATAAAAACATCATTAGAGGTCCTTGAAGTGTGCTACTAAATATGGATGCAGAAGGTTTTAATGAATCTAGGGGACCTTACTAATCAATATCCATGTCTCCAATGAAACTTGATAAACTACTGTTCTACTTTTAAAAATTGAACCCTACGTCGCCTTTGTTAAATGATCTATGTTTAGATCAACTTTTGTGTTTCCTGGCATGGGTAAAGGAGGTTAAATGGATAAAGATTCCGTTATCTTTGCCCCGTATTGTTCAAGGCTTAACAGAGAGGTTTTGGTGTTCTTTATGTGGAACTGATGTTTATTTCAGGAACTTACTCAGTTGTATTTGAATATTCTGTTTTTCAGTTATAATTGTTACCATGTAGGCCTGAGATTTTGTAAGGATATAGCTATTTGGACGAAATGTAGAAAGAATCAAAAGCATTGCCTTCCATTTTCATCCTTATAGGAAAACTGAAGTACAGAAATGGCCAGGTTCAAAACTCAAAGAAGGGCATTAAAGAAATGTATTGTAAATATTTATATGAGCATTTATAGGTTTTTAACTGAGTGACTAGCCTTAGAATACGTGTTGTGACTTTAGCACTCTTCTGTGAAGCTCATCCAAAACCTATGGGTCATATCATTTGCATGATACTCTATAAGGACTTGCATGATACACAGGCTTTCTTCTCATCTCCTGGATGGGATGAGTGTGTACCTCTCTCCCTGCATCCATAAATTTCACAGCCATTATTTGCTTAGTTTGTGAAGTGGAGACTAAAATTCACAACATTTAGTTGGTCTGAAAAAAGGCAATGTCAGGTCTCTGTTGTGCAGAGATCTGTGGTCATGAGTTAAATCAAATTTGCTGTAATTTTTTTTTTTTTCTGCTACTCCTGTTGCTTTTGTGGTTGTCATTATTTTTGTCACTGTCATCCTTAGGAGCTCTAAATGCCAGATGTGACTGCATTGTTCTAGCTGCAGAACAAAAAGCCTTCAAAAGCTTGTATATAGTATGTAAGGAAGACAAGACTGACACCAGGAGAGAGGAGTAGGTGAAATGTGGAACATACTTGTTGGGAGTGATTGCTGTAGTCTTTGTCAGTCAAGGAGTTTTCAGGTTGTTGTAACCATTGGGGCATAGTGGGACTTTGAAGAAGGCATTTTGCAAACATTTGTAATGAAAATCTCGCAAGTGAGAGAACAGGGTATTTCCTGAGAGAGGCTTTGTGCTCACTCTGTATTCCTGCTCTGACTTCAGTCCAGAAAGGAAGAAAACAGAAGCAATAATTTCAGCTGAAGAAAGCAGGCTGCTTGCAGATTTGTGAACTAATTTCTTAATGACCCTCTGTGACCCACTGTGAGACACAGATATAGGGATTGGCTAAAATAACACCCTGGAGGATCCAAGGGCATAGATAAATAACCTGAAGCTTCACAGCAGCTGCAGCGGTTATTGCAACCTTGAGGCTGCAGAGCTGCTCTGTCTGGGGAGCGAAATTCCACCTACATTAGGCTGTTAGGCACTCCCCTCCACTCCTGAGTGGATGCTGACTACAGGGTTTAGCCCTAATTTGTCCTTATGGCTTCCCAGTTGATTAGGTATACACGTGACAACTAGATTATTCATTTGAACCTGTTTTCTTTGAAGGAGAAAATGAGTGTATTCCCCTAGAATAGTAAATCTAAGACAACAAATGGCTCATCAGGAAATTACACTTAATAGCTGACAACACAGAAGGGATGTTTTGCTGTGTTTAAGGTGAAGAAAGATATTTTGACGACTAGAAATACGATGTCATACTTTTCCATTTACCTTGAACATGTTGAAGAAAAGGGAAGATCTTACGTTGTCTAAATCAGCATTTGCATGGTAGGTCATGATTAGATGTCCAATCACAGACTTGCCTTTAGGACTAGGAGATGGAGATGTGCTCTGCTGTCTAGTTGCCCTCACTTCCTTTTCTGATTTTCATATTTGCCTCAAACTGCGGCAACTCCTGTAGACTAGTGTCTCAGGCTCCTGCAGGGGGTGGAGAAATTCTGTGAAAAACCAGGAGGATTCTGCTATTTTAGTAGTAATAACAGAATACTGAATCATCCTGAGTATCTTTGCTACTGGTGCTGTTGTTGTACCTTCTGTTTCTTTACTGAAGATGTAATTGTATTTGAGTTTTATTTAATTCCTTAAAGCTGCTTTTAAAAAGGAAATAACTGTAGATTACGAGAATGGTTTTATGACCAGTTAAATGTATTTTTTTTCTGACAGCAGAAAAGTTTGACAAAAGTTTTCATGATAAAGGAATTGCTTTCTTTTTCTTTTCAGGTACCATGATCAACAGGATGTTACTAGCAACTTCCTTGGAGCAATGTGGTTGATTTCTATAACTTTTCTGTCCATTGGATATGGTGACATGGTACCTAATACATACTGTGGGAAAGGAGTCTGTTTACTCACTGGAATCATGGTGAGTGTTTCTGAATTTATTAATTAGATATGAGATTATACTGCTGCAATTAATCCTAAAACGTGGTAAGCATAAAGAAATATTTATGTGCTGGCTTGTAGAGTATATATACTCACACCATTCCCATGATCTTTCACTCCTAGTAATGAAATGGAGATTTTTGTTCTATTTCAGGTAAAATTTAGCAGCTGTGTAATGAAATACAGAGAAACAAATTCTACCCTGAGATCATTTGCAGCTTCAAAATCTCAATGAGTCTTTCATGAAATGTTAAGGTATCACATAACCTCAGTTGTCTTTGGACATGTGTAATTGGCCCAGTACCAATAATGAATTTCCAGTTCTGACTTCAGTTTCTTAATATTAAGTTACTCACGATCAAAGAAATACGGTTGTGGCTCATCTCCATAAGCATTTTGCTTGAACATAGTTTTCTACTCTATTTCATGTAAGTCTGATAACTTACTATCCCTAGCATTCCATTGCTTTAAGCGGATTTGTATAATGCAAGTTTCATTGTAATAGTTTTTTTTACCGTAGATACAATGCAGCGATTGTTAGTATATACAGATTTGGTATATATTTATTAACTGTGCTTTGTGTCTGGTTTTAATTTTTCTGTATTGCACCCTTTGGTCAAGGCTAGGCAGGGAGTAAAGTGATGTATTATAATGTCTGGGGAATTTATGTGTATCTGCAGTATATTAGAAGTAAAAAAGCTCCAGACTGCCACTTCTATTTACATTAACTCCTGTATAAATGTTCCTGTGAATGAGAATGGGAGAATTAGCATCATATATACTGTATATAACAGTTTCTGAGTTTTTGCCATTGATTGTAAGTGATGCAACTTCAGTATCTGCCTCTGTTAAAACAGGTATATTGGGATTATGGCTAAAAGCAAATGGTATCACATAGTTGCTCCTTTTTAGCAGGTGTTTTGGTAAAAAATTTGGTTTTAAGAGTGCATTTTAGGTCCAAAGAGTAAAATAGTCCAGTGCATTTTTTGTAGTGTTAAGAATTTTTTCCCAATGCCTGATTTTTTTTTTTTCCTTTTTAAACATCTCACAAGCTTCAGGTCATTGACCTTTATGGAGAAAGACTTCCAGTACATTTTGCTGGATGTGGCAAATCCGTGTTTCCTTAAATACAGAGTCTGCAGTGAAGTTGGAAGGTACAGGCTGAAAGCAGCGGAATGACTCAGAAGGCTTTTTAAAAGGCTGTTGGCTAAGCTCAAATCTGCCATCTTCTGGGGTATTTGGCTTTGCTCTTCTTTCTGAGCTGGATTTTGATGCCAGAAAGATTAAAACTTGATCATAAATTCATTAGGAAAAAAGGAGGACAAGCAGTATAAATTGCCACAGGGATGTGCAGAATGGGGACAGAAACCTGTTATAAACCTTTCTCTCTTGTCAGACAGAAATAAGAAGCAAATACCTGAAGGTGCAGGTATGAGATCGTTTTGTTCACTCAAATTGTTCAGCACTTTTTTGGAATTTCATTGTGAATTACTGATTAATATATACCACTTGCTCACATGACATTTCTTTTTCACAGCTGAAACAAGATTCCGTTGAAAATTAGACTAGCTAAATGTATATAGATAATACTCATCTTCATGCATTTGTTTTTTATGATTAAAAATTCTGCAGCTGCTTTGGAAGTACAAAGGCTCCAATCAGAATCGCCTGGTAATATGTTTGTGATAGATACCTCCAGAGACAGAAAGCATTCTTAACCAAAAAATGAACCAGGTAGCTTGTGTGTGGTGATAGGTGAATCAATACCGAAAACCTGACCTCTAATTACATTTTTAAGGACATCTGCAATATGGCTTTGGCAAATGTCTTCTTTAAGAAAAAAGTTACGGAGCAATGGGACAAAGTTGAACATTGAAATTGCTTTTCTTTTTTTTTTTTCTTTTTTAATAAAGGAGCTGAAAGATATGAAGCATGAAACAGTGGACTTAATAATGAATTATCTGCCAGCCTAATCTAACAGCAATACCAAAAAGTTTATAGGTTTTGAATATAGTTCTTCAAAACCAGCTACTCTTCTGAAGCTTGTACAGTAACTAATTAATGTTTGATGTGGAAAAGATAAGATCCTGAAAGAACAGACTTACTGATTTTTATTTCAGTAAGAGTGGTTGATGATTAAAAAGATAATATATAGTGGAATTAGTGCAACAAAATTAAAATGTGTATGTGATTTTAAGAGGGGAAATGTAATCCTCTAGCTTCTGAAGTAGCAAATACATTCTTAGATTAGCGTGATCAATACCAAATACCACTGAGTTTTTGCTTTTGGATAAGATTCCTGTTAAAAAGCGTGGAAGGGAGAATAAATAGAAATACTTGTGAATATACAAGAAGTTACTCAGGCCACTGAAGGGTTAATACTGGCTTTGCAAAATGGGAGGGCTCCTTTGGTGTCTTGACCCCAGTGAAAGGAGAGCCCAGGTGCCCTGGCTGTCCTCCCTCTTCTGCCTCGGGAATTGCTTTCTGTGTGACGGAAACTGGACTGCCCAGCTGAACCCTGCGTTGTGTTCCAGCCTGGGAAGTAGACTTTACACAGATCTGCTGGTGGCACTAAGTTGTGCTTATTGAAACTGCAGCTACTGCATTCCTGAGGTGCTGGTTCAAGTGACATGTTTTAAATCCTGCAAATGCACAGTGCTGGAAAATAGGAAAATCTTTACACATATTCAGATTGTACCAAAACGAAAAAAGCCTTGAGGATTGGTAAGAATATGCTAGCAAAGAAGTCTGATCCATGTATTAGAAAAATTTACAAAAAACAAACCCCCAACAACTTGTGAACAAAGAAGGCTAATTAATAGTGACAAAATATGTACTGTCATATTGAACAACTTACCTTTTGACCTTGCAATGCACTTACATATGTGAAACTTCAATGATAATACTGACACAGCATGATGCAGAGTTGGTAGCATGGGTAAATGCAGAGATGTTTTAGACAGGCAGGTGAAACTGAGCTGGGCACCTCAACTCAGTTACCCATCAGTGGGTTTCCAGTGAAATTTCACTAGGCAGCAGTAGTAGACTATGGGTGAGGTGGACTACAAATTGTATAGCGAATGTGTCCTCCACCCTCTGTATGCGTTAGGTAGGTCTTCAAGAGCGCGTTGGATGGGTAGAAGTGTGAGTGCTGTCACTGTTGTCAGAAAAGGATATAGAGGAGATGGGTAGACCTATGGCATCTTCACAGTGCTTTGCAGCTCATCAGAGCTTTGTCTGCCCACTGAATATGTCGTCCATGGTTGTCAGTGCACACCCAAGCAGATGTCTCTGATTGTGGTCTGCAAGCTGAGCTCAGGTGTACATGGAACACTTTCTGCTGGTGCTAAGTGGAACTGCTTATATAGGCAGTACTTCAACCTCCTTAACGGCTTTTTACAGTTAGTGCTTTGGAATGGTTTGCCAGATTTTCCTTGCTTTATGAGTGTAATGAAGTTAGCAAAAATTCAAAGAAAGGCAGTAGAAATTGGTAGAAGTAGAAGGAGGGGGCAAGCGTGAGAAGATACGGGAAGATTCATAATTATTGACTGTGATGTGGGAGATTTTTACAGGTCTTGGTAAGCTTTTGTACCCATACAAGACAAAATTATTACAATCTATTCTTCTGACTCAAAATACAAGAATCTGTTGCAAGGTTTGAGAAGGACTCTTCCTTTTACATCCAGCATTATGTGGTGAGCTAGTGCATTTATGATATGATGCTAAGCTAAAGATGCTGGTTCTTCCTGCAGGGCCCATTGCCAACAATTAGAAGCAGACATGCAGAAGTAGTAGGTCGAACCTATGCTGCTCCAATGTCACAGGATGCAGAGGGTGGTTAGCCGTAGCTTGGACGAAGATTGTGTTAAACATAATAGCTGTTATTTCAGAGTATCTGCCTCGCTAATGCTGAAAGTGCATCCTAATGCTTCTGTTATTGAAAAGAACTCCGAAGAGATCATTAAGCCTGTGAAAGAACCAAATAAATTAGGAAAGTTTTCTTAAATATGTATCATAGAGGTGGACTAGATTAGATGTTTAATTTGGAAAATTTTTAAGTAGCATCTTTTAAATATAGGATTTGAACACCACTCCTGTAGATGAAGAATTCTTATTAGAGTAGTTGCAATATGTACAATCAGTATGTACAATCTGGCCTTAGGGATGCTAGGTTTTACTAGTTTTAAATGGTGAATCAAAAATAAATCAGATCTGATTTTGAAGTTTCTCATGCTGCAGCCTTTAATGTCCTTGTGGAAGTCTGCATTTAGTTCAAAAGAATCACAATTCCCTTCCTATGTATCATGAAAAATGTGATGAGGATGAGGTGTTTCTGCTATAAGAATAAAAGAATCTCTTCATCTAAGGTTAAATTGTCATGTTCGTGCATACAGTTTTATTACAGACTCAGCCTGGTCTTACCAACAATTACAGACTACTGTCTACAAGAGGAATGTGGCACCTACAGCAGTATACTTTGTAACCATGTGATTTTTGTTGGTAGCCAAATCTGACCTGCAATGTCTTTGAAATTTCAGAGTTACTAGATTGTAAGAAAAAGAAAAAAAAAAGTAGATTCTAACTACATAGCTAACATTGGCTGCAGATCTTCTGAGATGATTCCTGAAAAAGATAAAATTAAGGTAAAAATCAGATTTGAGCAATGAAATACAAAAATTATTCTCTAAAATTTTCTATTGATAATGTACAAAAGGTCATAAACTATTTTGAGTATTAATGCCTAAACCTGAGGTTTTTAATTAAAGTTTTTGTTTACATTGTTTAATTCTGCACTGATTTAGTTTCAGAAACATGTAATTCTTTAAGAAACACAGACATGTATTTTGACTTAAAGAGCTGGAAAGTTATGAATAAGACCAATACGCTGCTTTGTGGGTAGATTGGTATGGTTGAACTGATAGAAGCAACTTAATTTTCTGTAATAACAGTAGAAGAATGATGGATTGTGTTGCTATTTAAAGGTTTACCTAGAACATTTTGCACATCGATAAGAATCTGTAATATTTGTATAATTTCTAGTATCTGGTAGTAAAAATTCAGAGCAATGTGGTGAATAGTTTTGTGGATAAGAGGCCTACTAGAGGAATTTCAAAACTCTAGAACGCAGCTCAAAATTTACTTCCCTGACCATACAGGGAAATATGAAAAGCTTTTCAGGCAAGTTGGTAGCATCTCAGGTCCATGTCTCAGATATATGGTAGAATTTAATTTGGTTGGTTCTGAGAATATTAGTGATGTCAGGATTCAAAACAGATTGTGTTTATACCTTCTAACATAATACAACCCGACTGGACAGTATGTCAAGCAGAAATGTAATATGGAGAAGACAGTTAATGATGCTTGAATTATCAGGGTTGAAACTATTAAAAGTTGGGCTGCTCAGAAATTCTTCAGCTCTTTACAATTATTGTTCCAGCACACCAGATTGCCAAAATGGAAGCTTTGTAAGGAACAAACATCGTTTGGGATTATGATACAGCTGTGGCTTCTTGGGATGAAATTTCTAACTAAAATAAAGGAAAATAAATTATCAAAATTGAGTGGAGAAGCTCCAGAGAGTGGTCCCTGAGGTAGTAGTGGTTAGGGCAGTAATCTGAAAAGTGGGAGAATGGCAGAGGCTCTCCTTCCATTTGAGGAAACAAAATCTCCTGAAAGGTGTAACCCTCTTTTGCAATTGGAAAAATCAAGGAAAAAACTTCCCTTGGAAGATCTTCTACCAGTAGAGCAGGAAAGTTTTTGAAGTGTCAGAGGATAGGGGACCTGTTTCCTACTTAGGTCTAGCTAGGGGTTATGGATGCATTTCAGTAAGTTTAAAGGGAGTTAATTTCTGGCTAGAATGAGCAGCAATTGTCTTGTGAGATCTTTGTTTACATTGATGTGATTGGAACAGATGACTGTTACAGCAAAACTTCTGCTTTGTTTTGAAAAAAAGAAGTAATTTTATCTGCAGTGACTTCAGATTTAATACAGCAATTTTCATGTACTTCTACACGTATTCTCATGAAAGCTGTGTATTTACAATAGAGGTGTTGGACAAGAACATCATCGCTAGCCATCATCCTGAGTTATTAATGTTTCCCGTCAGACTTGTAGGCTGCTAATTGAGCATGCTCAGTTAGTGAAATCAGATTTCACCTCCTTGCTCAGAAAAAGTTTCTTTGCACATTGGTTGAAACTGTCATGATCTCCAGAGTATTTTTAGCTGTTATGACCACTGAAGGTTTCCCAGGAGCCCAGCCACCAGGTCACATTCAGTTCTTAACCTTCTCTGAGTTAACACTATTATCATTTATAGATTCCCCTGCAGAAGATAGATCGTCTTCATTTTGTAAGTCATCATTTTCTGTGGTCTTAGAAGTCTTTCCTAGTACCCATCTTGCATTACTGAATAAAAGGAGTTTACTTCACCCCTTCTATGACTACTCAGTACAGCATCTGAGGGTATTTAATCAATTTCACATTTATATATGACATATAATGCTCTTCATAATTTTTATTTTTACAATGTTGCTAAAAACCTTATGGGCTAATTAGAAATAAAGGAATCTGCTCATCTGCTGTTGTGTAGATTAAAAGTTTAAATGTTGCAACAAAGTTCTAGCTGTGGTGCAGACACTCCACTGAAGACAGTAGTAGCCAGGCAAATATTGAATATATGAAAGTATAAATAATGCAAATCTAATTTAGGTTGCCTTTTTGGCTGAGATGGCATAGTTATTGTCCTATTACTCATCCTATTTTGTATCAGTGTTGCAAGGTTACATATCTCGCCAAGTAAACAATGACAAATGGAAGAACACATTCATACACCACCATTTCCCTAGCCTCTGTCTGTCTTGTGGGTGGATTCCTCCCTCACCTTTTGCATTGCTTGTTTTGTAAAGGTTTTTTTTTTACTTCAGGATTTTTTATTTTTTTTAGTTTTTTTTCCCCTCCCCTGCTGGTCCTGTAGGTCCACCTTCTAGAGAGCCAAATGAACAAAATACCTGTTTAAATTCTTACAGGATTTTCATTTTATGCAGAGCAGCAGGAGGAATGTTGTGCCTTTTCTGGTGCAGAGCTAAATTTCCCACCAGAACCATATGTCTGCAAAGCGGACCTTCTCTCTCCCTCAGTGGATCTCAAGGGAAGTGAGCAAGAAATGTGGCAACTCCCTTCTTTCAGCTACAGGCAAGTATAGCAGGACATTTTTGTGACACTACAGCACTAAAAACTGCACTTCACTTCCAGTCCAGTAAACCAAAGCTGCCAGGGGACTTTCAGCTGAGACACTGATACGCAGCGTTGCGTCCTCTCTCACCAATAGCACCCTCCAGGCATATATATGACCTCCAGGCAGCTGCAGAAATGGCTTAGTTCGTTGTTGTCTTGAAAACGTATTTTGGAGTCTTACCAGAGAAAGAACCAAGTGGAAGTGCCAGAGGCGTTTGGTTAGGGGAGTACCGCGTTTCTCTGCTGACGAAATGCTGTTTTCAGTGTCGGTTATCAGCCAGTGCTAGCCATTCTTTCTGCTAGATAACCGTTTAGATGAAGAATTGCAAGCACCTCTCTTTGGTTATCGCTGAAACTGGGCCATTACCAGAATGTTAAATGTAAATGGAGTTTTGCAATCCCTGTGTATTGCACCAGTGTGAACCCTTAGTCTTAGCAGTTGTGAACTGTAGCAAAGGCTTGGTTTTGATCCAGACTTCATAGTCTCACCCTCATCAGGTACTTTGGGCAGCACCAGCTTTTTCCCTTTAGCTGCCATGGCTGTGTCTGCTGTGGTTGACCAGAATTCTCTGTAATAACTTTGTCAGCTTTCATCTGGTCTTTCTGATGATGGCAGCAAAAAGCTCGGGGTGGACTGCATCAGTGAAAAGGACAGAGGACTGTGATTAGACTGCTAAAGGCATCTCAGCTGGTATAGCATATAGTGAGTATATGGATACCTAATCTCGGCAAACCCCAGCAGGATCTGAAGGAGAAAAAAAGGCAAAGTCAGGTCTGGTGTTATAATGTGTACTGTATAACTGGTTAATACAGACCTACCATCTTTACTTATTGCTTTTTATATTCCTGTAGCACTTCAGGATTCTTAACACTGATCCTATGGATACCAGTACTGTGTAAAGACAGTAGAAATATATAGTCCAGGACATTCCTGAACAGTTTACCAAAAGCAAAGAGAGTGGGGAACAAAGAGTCATTATGTAGGATCGTAACAAGTGATCTTGGCACACCAAAATATTAAGTACCTTCAAGGGTTTTGCTAGGCTTTGTAGTAAGTAATACTCTAAAATAGAAGGGGAGGAATTTGAAAGAAAACTATATATTAGATTTTAAAGTATTTCCCTAGAGCTTTTCCTAAGTCAAGAGACGATGCAAAGGATTTTGTCTGAAAGGGCTTATTAGAGTTCAAATCCGTGAAATGGAAGAACCTGGAGTAATAAAATAGTGCGCCTGAGGGCAAATGTTCTAGATGCGATGCCATAGAGAAGAGAATAGATGGACACAGAGCAGAGTAACATAGTAGAAATGACAGACGAAAATAACCATTGCAGCAATCTCTGATATGGCTAAGAAAGAGATAATTTGCTTTGTTAACACAGATGAAAGGAAGCTTGCAATAATTCAGAAGTGCCAAGAGGAGAGACTGTGCAGACAGATAGGGAGGGTTGCAGTTTATGATGCCTAAGGGTAAAGTGAAAGATAACACCAAGTAATAGTTATTTTGTTCTGAAGGGCATGTCTAAGCATTTTATTCAGTTGCTAAATTTAAAGTATAATTCAAAATACAATGATTTTCACCTTTCTTCTCTTGCTGTTTTCAGGTAGTGTGGGCTTGATGTCAAAAAGCCAATGCCTGTGACATTATTTTTTTCCTCGACATAGTCTATTCTTCCCTTCATTTTTCTAAGGAACATCTGTCATCATTTAGGCATGTGTAGTTGGGAAAATAGTGAGCTTACTAACATTTAACAAGTATCTAAGCGAGTCAAGTATAAGTGTAAGTGAGTCAAATACCCACACACACTTTTTTCTATCAGGGCAACTCACTTTGGATTCTAGGCATCAAAGAGGGTGGCATGAACGGTTGAACTTAAGTTGTCGTTCTTTGTCCTGAACAGGAGCAGCATGTTTAGCATTAAAGATATGAAGAATGTCCTAAAGTTGTTTGCAGATAGGTCAAAATGTTTTCATACAGGAGGACAGCAGCTAACAGACTGACAGTCGAGGAGAGTTCTGTCCAGCGTACGTGGCTGTAAGCCTTAAGCTTCAAGATTAACTGCTCAAAAATGCAAGGTTTACATCGCCATCAGACACCTCTCTGATGCTACTGTGCAGTCCAGTGTTTGTTGCTTCTCCCAGCTGAAAGACTAAGGATGTGTTGTTTGTTTGTTTTCATAGTTCTTGCTTTTACTGAACACTAATACACACTGTTTCATATTAAGCAAGAATACTGTGTATTCAGGATGAGGTTCCTGTGCTTCATTTTCAGATCCTTGCAAACAGGAGATAGGCATTTCTCAGCTTATCAGTGGAGTTAAGATGTTATTTTAGATAAGCCCATTTTTAAAACTGTGATATTTAAAGACTTCTCCTGGTTTAGTAGATAAGTTTGTTCAGCATGTATATGCATTCCAGAAAATAGAAAAATTCAGGTAGATCAGCTTTTACAAATGATGGTTGCTGGCAAACCCTTGATCATGGAGTACTTGAAAGAAATCAGATTAATAAGGTTATTACCTGTTTCCGTTAAATGAGGCAAATGTCAGACTTTTAACTTCGGCTCGCCCAAGCTGAGTACACTATATGTGTTGCAGTAATTTTTTAACATCTTCGTCTAAATTGTCAGCACAGCTTGTAACTCTTCAATGCTTCATTTCAGTGAATGCATACAAAACCTTATTTTTGCACAGAAGAATTCTGAAAATTTGAGTAACTGCAAAAGCAGAATTGTCTGTTTTTCAGATTTGCTTGAAATCTCTGAAAATCTTAATAGTCAGCAGAATTAATTAAATTTTTTTGCCATTTTCCCATTTCTTGTGAAACAGTTGCACCTTTTAGTTCTGACTTACGTAGTTATGAATATTTGCATGAACTGATGTTTTTTAATTCTTTGAAATCCGACACTTGCATTTCATCTTTTTCTTTAGCCATGCTTTGAATTGACTGTTCAACGAGGTGGAAGTTGGTGGCTTTTTCAGGTATCTGGCTAAAGCTGCAGTGGACTGATGAGGGAATGTTACGAGTATTTTTTCATTCTCTTTTTTTCCTCACATTTTGACATACTGGAAGTCCTATGTGGCCTTAAAATCAGGCTGATTACCAAGCCAAAATACACTATAATAGCTCTGTAATGCAAGAGGCAGAGAGGGAGCTGACTGAAGAGTGCAAATTCCAAATAGAATTAATTACTGCCTTGATACCTGAAAATAGATGTATTCCTGCCTTTTTAATTTCCTTCGTATTATGTATAACTCCTCTAAAAGTTAAGCAAGAGCTTGAAGGAGTTATTTAGTTTATTACTTACTTCAAAACAGGATAAATTTAGAGTTTTATTCTCAAAGGGCCTCTTCTTGCAGTTGAAGTAATTATTATGGTGCTTTTACTTAGCCTAAATCATTTTAATAAAGAAGTAACTGCTGCATTATGTAGTGTCAATATAAGAAAAAAACAACCTAAGCATATGAAAATTAATTCATGCTACCGATTTACATCTGAGTCCAAATATTCAAAAACATGTCAGGTATGATGCTTACAGTGCCACCATTTTAAAGTAACTGTATTGCCTCTATTTAATTTCTGCAATTTGGTATAATTCTCTCTTTATTAGTATTTTTAAGGATGCTGGGATCTTTAGGGGAGCCATATAGTAGTGCAGAGCACTGTGACATAAAATATTAATTAACATAGTGTACTTTAAATGGAATTTTAGTCTTTTTTCTGTAAGCTGTTACTCGTTTGAAGAATGAGTGTTTTCCTTCAAGGTACTGTAAAACGTAAACATGTAGGTAGTGCAGTACCGCCTTCTTTGGCAGAAATGCTAAAAGAGCTCATTTTCATATCCTGAGAGCCCGCCGTATCCCACATAGCCAAGAGGGGTAACCTGAATCTAGAATATCTTGCCGTTGCAGTGAGCTGGTTTGGGGATGATGAAGATAGCAGTGCACATGCACCATTGAGCTGCTTGTCATAGCTTGCCAGTGACAGTATTCTGCTGCTGCAGGCAGGCTCTTTCCTGTTACTACATATACATACTACTGCTGTTACTTACAGGGTTTGGACCTTGTAACTACTGTTCCATTCTGAAAAAGCATGAGTTAATTGCAAAGGCTGGAATAATTTCAGCTCAAACCAAATTCCTTTCGTCTGTCACCATTCCTCTAGCCTTTTTGGGGTGGCTAGGGAGTAGGATCCAGTATTTTTCTTCTCTGGTAACTTGGCATAAACAGCTGTTTCATGTCTGCATTAATAATCTCATTCCATCTTAGCATTCTTCTTGTAAGCAGACGGGTCTCAAGTTAGGTGTTTGATTCAACATCTGGCCTGAGTTATCCTGACATACTGGGACAAAAGATGTCTTTTTTTGTTTTCATGTTCTTGCTATCGTATGGGGTAACTTGTTTATTTATTTGCCTGCAGAGAAGTTTTCTGCATATTGGCACTTCCCTCCTGCCCTCATTGACAGGAAGAAGACCAAAGGACTATTTTCTGGAGAAGTAGGGCGCATGGTAGAGAATCTCTTGCCTAGTCCTTTTCTCAGAAGGCTTGGTGCATTTCTGAGGTGCTCAGCCTTAAGCTGCGTTGGCTGTCTTCTTCCTTTTTAACTCTTAGTGGGATATAGAGAAGCAGAGGAATATATAGCCCCATTTTGAGTCATATCATGGAGAGAGCCAAACTTGAAGGAAATTTCCATTAAATTCTATCAGCACAGTTTTGGCGAACAGAGGGAGAGGGAACATAAAAGCAGGAAAGCTTAGTATTGAGGGCAGGAGAGAAGCAGAAAATGCAGCAAAATCACAGGGAGCTCATTCAAGGGAATGCTGAGAGCTGCTGGGGATAGAAGCTTTTCTAGGTGAGAATTAATTCCAGAGAATTAGATTTTTGTGACAGAGCAGATGGATTTCTTGGAGCAATCTACCAGGGGAATGAAGAATTCATTAATTGGAGACTTTTACAGAATTTGCTGGTGCCTCAGTTAGTAAGCAGAGAGAGCAGATCAGTTTCTTTTTTTTTGAGGACACTGTGTGAATAAGGGTTTCCAATGAGTTAATCCATTTTGCAGTCTTCATGTGTTTATTAATGGAATTTTTATTACGAAAGCTAGAGTCAGATTTTTTGATTTTTCTGGAGAGAGTAAATAAATGGGAGAGATAAAGAAAGAGTGGAAGAAAGCTCTGCGAATGAAAATGTGGTAAGCTTCATTGTGGAACAAGAGATGCTTGATACTGGAAAGTGTCTGACACAGGTGCAGTAACAACTAGATTGGGGTGACCTGCAAGTTAAACCGAGCCTCGTATACTTGTGTTTTTTTAGTTTTTTAAAATGAACCTATAAAGATATGTTGGGGGGGGGAAAAAAAAAGGCCAAGGCACCAGAGTATATGAATAGTGTAAAGTAAATGATACCTCTAGATGTGTATAATAGATGGTGGTTCTCATTACCTGGTTCATTTTAGTCTCCTTTCCTCTCCTCCCCCAACAAAAAAAAAAAAAAAATTTAAGTTTGCAATGCTGATAAAGGGACTGTCATTTCAAAGGGACAGACACCGACTGGCTTTGGCCAGTTGTGAAGGTGCATGTCCAAGTATATACATGCATATGCATATATATATATACAGAGCAAATTAGAAATTGATATTTTCTCATTCCTGTTTTGTAGAAATGGTCTTCTGTCTGTATGCACTATTTTAAAAGGTAATATAAGCAGAAATACTGTAGGAAAAGATCATTGAAGGACTCAGAGAACAAGGCAGAAGTATACTAAAGTGATTAAATATTAAATTTATTGTTATTTTTAGGCCCTAGAGAAAATCATAAGAAACTTTTGAATTTTTTTTTTGTATGCCAAGTATTAATCTAATCTTATTTTCCTCCTTAGTAATTGCTGTAACCTTGAGACAATTGTTAAGAACAGGGTATTCTACATTTATTTACCAATATTCTGGGTTTTAGAAATTGTTTTGATCACCCCCTTTGTTTATGCACTAGAAATGGGAAGTGTTCAAATTTTCAACCCCTTCAGGAAAAAAGGCAGAACTTTTAAGTTACGCTGTTCACTCATTATTTTGATGCCTTGACAGTTTACCAGCCTGTAGTTACTGACTTTTCCTGTTACTCTGAACTGAAAAAGCCGTAGCATGTTCACTATATTTACCAGGGATGAATCATCTGATGCCTGCCATACTTCTACAGCAAGGAGAAACTTCCACTAAAATCTCTGCAAAATGCAGTAGTAACATCTTGGGGGTTTGTTTTATTGTTTTCAGGGTGCTGGGTGCACTGCACTGGTGGTAGCTGTGGTGGCAAGGAAGTTAGAACTTACCAAAGCTGAAAAACATGTGCATAATTTCATGATGGACACCCAGCTAACTAAAAGAGTAAGTCACACTTTATATTCACAACTGAAAAGGAAATGTGTGTTAATTTATTTTTGCGTTTGTTTTAAATAGTCTCCTGCTCCGTTCTCCTACTGAATTTTTTCACGGGTCTGATTTTGCAAGGAGGACAAATCGAATGCCTTGAGCTTCTCTCTGAACTGAGGGCCACTACAAGTTCTCAGCAGATTTTGAGGATTTCAGTAGTCTTCTATGGAGGGTTCTTGCAGCTGGAGGGTGACTGGTATAACCAGTTGAGAAGAGCAGTTAAATGCTCTGAATCTAAAAACATTGTATTGAACTATAACAGGTTTGTGTATGCAGCATATAGGAAGAATATATAAGATTTTTGTAGCTAAAATAGTGAAATGACTGAAGCTGTGAAGGACACTCTTAAGAAAAAGACATACTCATAGTTTGTGAGGAAGAGAGTCTTTCCAATTGCTTAGTGTACTCAACACAGGGTTCACTCAGCAGCACACAGTGCTGAAGTGACTTGAAAAATGTTTGTAGCTAATTTTTTTAGAAGAGATTATTTTAAAAAACCCTGTAAGCATCATTAGAATTCACAAAAAATATTTTTAAATTTTCCTTCTGAAAATATAATTTAAATTACAATAACATCTTGGAAAATAAAAGAACGCAACAAATAAGGCAACAGAAATCCTTTACTGAAATAAAACAGATCAGCGTGGAGGGACCAAGAAAATTGGTAGGAGCTACACAGTCCTCTCAACTTGTTTAATCTTTGTTATTGAGAAGAGCCAATATGGAGAGGAAGGTTCTTACAACAGGAGCACAGCAGAGCCTGCCCTTACTGGTGGAGAGGGGTGTTGATACCTGAGCTGGAAAGCGTGGCTGTGCTGCAGGCGGGAGGAAGATTGGCCGCCTCAGCACAGCTCTGCGCAGTGGTGCAGTGCTATGCTGTCAGAGGTCCTCTGCTGTGGAAAGCCACATCAGGTCTTTACACACTGTGTTCCCAAGACACCCCGCCCTGGTTGTGTGGTCACCACTGGTCACCACTAATGGGCTGTATCTCCCCTTAGCAGTCACGGTGGGGGCATACTAAGGGTGAGTGGGAAGGCAGTACTTACAGAGGTATAAAAGTGTCTGACTTGAGATGCCGATCTGAGCTTGTTGATTTAGACTCCTATTATAGTCATTTAAGGCTTTGTTGATACTAGACCACAGACAACAACTTGTCCCTTCCTAACACAGGCACTGTTCTAATATAATCTGACAGCTAAGCTCTAATTGTCTTTCAGAGGGAAAAAAGTTTTGTGAATATTGGCCAGATTCTTTGTCTGTGTTCATTTGTGTGTTTTAAAGTTTATTATGTTCAGCTGTCCTTCATATAAATTTAAGTATCAGTCTAATACTGTATTCAAGTGGTGCTTTGGTGGCTTCAAATTCAAGGCGAGTGAAAAGCAAACCAAGCAAAGAGATCTGTTGGTTACACTGCTAGCAGAGAGGTTTCCTTACAGCCTGGAGATAGCCATTCATTGTGGAAAAGCAAGGAGTCAGGCAGGGAAAGTGAGGAGGTCTCTAAAGTGCGATTGTGTTTCCACCGGTCAGGATCCAGATTCTCCAACGTTTGTACAGGTACAAGGTGGGGACCTCTTCCTGGGAAGAGCTACTCTATGACATTACTGCAATGCCTTTACTTGGACATTGACTAGCTCTGATGCTGCGTTGACTGGCATGATATGAAGTTGGAGAGAGAGAAAATAAAGATTAATAATTACAGTTTTCTTTTGCAAGTCATTCTGTCATTAATCAACATTGCATTCAAATTCTTTGTCTGTTGTTTTCAAGTATTCTTGAAAATTTTGGAGAACCTCAGAAGAAACTGGATGTACTCTTATCTTTAACATTTTATGGAAAGCCTCATTTAAAAAAAAAGTTCAAAGCACTTATGAAATAGTGACACTGGCCACATTAATTGACAAGATATATTTTCATCTCCTTGGAGAATGGTAAAAAAGAAGTAAGACTAAAAATGGAAACAAAAAAGAAGTAAGTTCGAATAGCTCTGAAAATTTAAAAGACTGGAAAATTGCTAAGAGAATTAAAAGGTACTAACCACAGAACAAGAAAGAGAGACATTTTATGATCCTATTAAATACATTTAGTTAATTACCATACTGATAATGCATTAATATTTCCTCACTGTAATTTATATTGCCATAAACAACAAATTGTGCTAACTCTTTAAAGAGGGACGAATTATTCTCTGATGCAAAGAGAGCTGGACCCTGTATCAAAGTAAGAGGAATATTGCTCAGCAGCCCCCTTGGTCAAGGTACTGCTTTCTGCCCTCAGTGCTGCAGCTTCTTGATGTACCTACTTCCACCCTTAAGGCAGGGTCTTAAGTGCTTCAGAAAGAGTTTATAACAGAAAAGAGAAGACATGACATAATGCTGTTTTTGTCAGCCTGGTATTTTTCTTTTATTAAACAGGTGAAAAATGCAGCGGCCAATGTACTCAGGGAAACATGGTTAATTTATAAAAACACAAAGCTGGTTAAAAAGATAGACCATGCGAAAGTAAGGAAGCATCAGCGCAAATTCTTGCAAGCTATTCATCAGTAAGTACTATTCGGCTTTGGTTTTCCTCTCCAGGTGTTTGCTCCCAGTTTCCCTCTTTCTCATAGTCGCTCTTAGTCCCCATGTTGTGTCCTGCCCCTTTCTGTCTCTTCTCCCCCCACTCTCTCTCTCCTTTGTAGGACATTGCTCTTGGGGTTCATTTTTCTCTAGGTTGAATTTTCTCTAACAGTCAGACAAAGATAAGGTTTTATGGTATTACCTTATTACAAATAAATAAAAAAGTGTGCTGGCTCTCTATGTCCAATATGGGGTAAACCAAACTTGTTTATATATATATTTTTTTTTAATTTTCTCATGCTTCTTGATTATCTAAGAGGGTTTTTTTGCCCTTTACTACTGACGTTATCCTTTGTTGTTACGTATTTGCTTAAAGGTAGTAAGATACAAACTACAATAGACAGAAGAAAATGAAAAGAGTTTCATTTGTAGTAGAAGTTTTAATAATTTAAAATCAAAATGATGTGTTAGAAGAGAGTCTATGAATATGTATATATGTAGTGTTTAATGAAAAGAGTATGTGTCAAGCAACATTGTACAGCTCAACAGCAGTTAGTTGCCTCTTTCCACCGTATATTCTCAGTGCATAAAATCAAATGTTGTGACAGCTATGACCTCTAACATCCATTCTGGAAAATGGGGAATATATGCCAGCAGCTGTTGCATGACCTTTGAGCACCTCTGACATGATTCATGTGAGTTCTTCCCCTTTGCTGATATCTTCAGGGTTTGAAAACAAGCCTGAGAACTCTAACTTTAAGTTCCTGAATTATGTTCTTGCCAGACTAGTAATTTTTAACTAAAATTCTTAATACATACTTGTCATAAAGGACATCAAAACCAGCAGAAGTGCACAATGATTCATTTACTCTTCCTTGGACTACATCGGAGGAAAAAAGGAGACTTTTGTCCCCAGGAACCTCTGAGTCTTCTTGAGGAACAGTCAAGATCCATGCCAGTATTTGTCTGCTCTATTTGATGAGCGCATCCAGCCTGAAGCAGCCATTTTACAGCCTAGGAAATTAGGTTCCGTGATACACTGGGTCTGCGTCTGTGCAAACCTGGGAGGAGATGTGAGGGAAGCATCCATCATGAAAAGAACACCTCTCTGTCACCTTGCAGGAAAGGCAGGAAGGAAAGGCCAGGTTAACATATTTCCTATCAGTAAATTTAGGCTAACAGTTGTTGTTGTTCTGTTTCATAGCATTGTTTTAAAGCAATGTGTAGCTAAGCTTAAGGTATGAAGTATTCCAAAAACCTTGACTGTTGTACTGTATTTAGCAAATTTGCAGGGATAAATGTGACTGTGCTGTTGCAGAAATACTTGAAGGAGTAAAAAGATGACAGAAGTTGGGTCATTTTTATGTGGATATATTTTCGCAGTTTGGTCATTCCACTTAGCTTAAAGGATTGGGAAGTGGAGAGGAGTGTCAGAGGTTCTGTGATGGAGGATGGCATGTCCTGAGCCTCCTTTGCTGAACTTGAATACTCAACTGCAAAAGTTATTCCTCAACATTTTAACTTTTCTGTTTAATTTGTGTGTCTTGTGTGCACACACACTTACTCAGAGAAGAATCTGAAAAGCACAGTAGGCTTGAACTGCAGCTCTGTTTTTAATGCAAGCCCGGAAGAGTTTCACAGGATGCGAAGTGTTGTTCTGCACCTACCTTAAAAGTTCATTAATCAGGTGGGGTAGAAGAAGGTAGCAGCAATAATTTTTTTTCCTTGGTGTGCCAGCCACTTTGAACAGCTACGTTAATAATGCATTTCCCGCTGTCCTTCAGCACATTGCATCCCATTCCCAAAACTTTTTTGTTTAAAGAAGGAAAAAAAAAATCATTTTCTCAGTGTGCTAAAGAATGGGGCATGGATTAAAACATTGCTGTAGCGGTTTGCTTTCTTCCAATTGTAGCGGAGTAGATAGGTGCAAATTACTTCTTTCTCCCTTTGCGTCTTCGAACTTTTCTCAAGTGACTAATATCTTCCTCATAGACTTCCATCTTCTGGATTCTTAGGTTCTTACAATCCTCCTCCTTCATGTTTCCAACCATTTCACTGGAGACAGAAGTAAGAGGAATGGAAGTTTCAGGGCCAGTTTTGTGTAAGAAACCAGAGCAGATCACAGAAGTGGTCTCAAACTCATGGTTACAGCTCTAAAACTGCTTTCAACTGGTTTGGGTCTTTTTTGCTTTTCGCGCATACTAAGTAAGGTGAAGGTGAAATTGTTGTTCTAATTGATACTATTACAAGGCATTCTATGTACTGTATGAATAAGAAAGTCTATAGGTGATAGTTAATGAGAAGGTTTGAAGCTATTGCAGGTTCCTTCATCGTGAATGCAAGTGAGTTAGACTCCACCTCAGGCACTTCCTGATGGAAAGTTGGAACTCTCTAGCTGGAACTCTGCTGAATCGAGCTCACTGTGCTCATTTGGTTGTTTTAGTATATATTACAGTTTGTTTTCTTTTGTTTTGTCTTTTTATTTCAACAAAATGAAAATAGAGCTCGGAAGTAAGTTGTATAAGCTGTTCCTTTCTAAATTTGCAGAGTTTACCACTGTCTGCATGCAAAAAATAGAGTCTTTATTTGTGAACTTTAGTGGTCTGATTGCTGCCATGGAAATGCGATCCAGAATCATGATTTTTTTTGTTTGCTGTGATAAGTGAAGTTCATAAAATCAAGATGTTTCATATTTTTCTCTTTATGCATTTAGGAACAAAAGTCTGACAGTTTTCTTTAAATTCGGCTGCTGCAGCTAAAGACTTGCCATTACCTAGAGATACAATTTTACAGTCTGTGATAGGTATTGGGTTGGTTACCATGAGGAATTGTCATGTTGGTGTCAGTTAGTACTTGTACTGCTACAGTAATGGATTTTTAAAATTTCTAAATTAAAATACTGGCTAGCAAACAGATAAATCTGAAGAAAAGCACAAAACACATATTTTGGAAATTATTTGAGAGATGCTTACGGAAACATTACAGTTACCATTCTCCAGTCAAATCATTACATGCTTAACTTCTTTGAGAAATTATTCTGTTTTGAGATTGTAATGATGTAACCCCATGCCTCGGAGAATCCTCCATGGTTTTTGCTTTAGAATATCTCCAGCTGATAGCCTCTGAAAGTACCATTCCTGTAGTCTGCATCTATGTTGTGCTCTGAAGGAAGCCTCCAGGGGAAGAAGAGCATATGACATTCCAGTACAAGCCACTGGAATGTCAGTTTTAGGTGAACAACTGATCTCTACTGTAACAGAGTTATTTCCATTTGTTTTAAAAGATATTTCACTCTTCACAACTCATTTTCTCATGGCAGTAAGCCTAGATACAGAAGGAAATGCTTAGTAACTAACAATATCAACCAGATCTTCCTGATTTTTGAATCTCTTAAAGAAGGCTTTCTTTAAACTAGCCATCTAAGTAACACCGTCACTGAGAAATAGACAGAGTAGGCGTTAGATCCCACCTGCCACAAAATACTGTCAAAATTACTTTGACAGCTAAGCAAATGGTTGGCTTGGTTAGCCCTTGACATAGTAGTAGACTGCATGCTTTATTATCACACTTTTATAAATTGATACATTTGTTTTTGAAAAAAATGCTATTTCCTGCTTTCAACAGCCACCAGAAAAGTCGTTGGAAGTCCAAGTATTTCTCTGTTGGGAAATGTTGAACAAATGGCTCAAGGGAGGAGTGGCTTATTTGTGAAAATCACATCTACAAACCACTCCTCTAGCAGTTAACCTGAAAAACATGGATTTTATTTCAGGGAACATGTAAGAAAGGTCATTCATATATCTTTCAAAGAATGTGTATAACCAATACTAATGCAGACAGGTAGACATCAAAGAGAAAAATACACTCTTGCTGCTGTCAGAGTTTTTCAATGCTGTAGTTTAAATAAGACCATTGAAAAGGAATGTGTAGTCTAAGTTTAAAATGTATTTCTAATTGTATTTAGATTCATGAACTATGTAAGAAAATCGAATGTATTGGCAAGTACGTTGGTTATTTAGCTGCTGGTCAGATGGTAGTTCTTTTTACAGTCGTGAGGAACTCACTTATCACTGTATTTCCATAAGGTTCAAACACCTGCTAACCAAATCCATTTCCGACAGAACAGGGGTAATACCTGTATCTAGTCACGTAGGCATGGGAAGATTCAATGATTGCTACAACAATAATGACAAAAAAACAGTTGTTCTATGTTTCTTCCTATATCTACTTGTCATGATACTGAGGCTTTGAGGAATGTTTTGGCTTTCTTTCATATAGTCTGGAGAAATTGTTATCTCTGTTTCCGAATTCAACTTGGACCATGGCAAATGGTATTCCCAAGGACATCACATTTCCTTGCTCTTTCCTTTTTTGCGGTGTTGAAGAAGCATGCTTCTCATTGTAGCAAGCACATGACCAATTCTGACTTTACACAAAGTACTTGAGACATTGTCCATGCAGTTACTGCTCTTGTAAGTTTTGTGCATGCTTTTAGAAATCCTAGTATGACCCCATACACAAAAAAACCTGACTTAAAATTCTGCTTTTTAGATTAAGAAGTGTAAAAATGGAACAAAGGAAACTGAATGATCAAGCCAACACTTTGGTGGACCTGGCAAAGGTTAGTAGTCAATTACTGTTGTTTTAACATTCCTCCTTTCAAAATGAGGAGTTTTTAAGTGAATAATTTATGCATTTATATATATATATATATATGCAAATACTTTTAACGAGTTTCCTATTTGTAGAAAATGAAAGTATGTGTGTGCTTTGTGGTTAACACCTACCGAATGAAACATCTTGTTCGTGGCTCTGACCAGAGTTTGAATGCACCGTGTTTATGGTTTCTTTGTACGTTTAAAAAAGGTTTTGCAATTGATAGGCTGATCCTGAGGGCTCCTGAAGTGACTGAAGTGGTCATGGTAAATGCTGAATTGTGAGTGGGCTGCAGCAATATCGCTCTGTGTAGTAAGGAGATTTCCCATCTGGTGTTAGTGACTGTGCCATAAGTCACCATAGTACATAGGTTCTCACACAGACTGGAATTAGAGGTCCTGGTTTTCTATTCCTGTTGTCTTATGCAGCAGTAACATCAGACAAGTAAAATTAGGTCTGCATTTGTTGTTTAAAATGAATAATAGCTGCCTGCTTTGCCAGTATATTATAAGACTTAGTAATCTTAAGCCTTTTGAGGTGAGGTTAAAGAGACTATTCAGTTGCAAACTGCTTGTCTGTTGCTGCTGGGATTAATATAAAATAATAACTAGAGAGTTAGAGGGCTGACCGGATAGCATTCCAGACTTCATAGTAGACATCAGTATTTAGCAGTTATTTTGATCTTAATTTGAGGCTACATTAGAGGTGTTAATGGGCTTTTCCTCAGGGTTTCTTCTACACCTCTCCATGTACCTCAAAACCCTCCTGAATTTAAAGTGCATCAAAGCAAAGATTAAACTCTTCATTGTTCATTCCCCTTTTGCTTGAGAGAATCACCTGACAAGTTGTTGAAAATACATTTCAGTTTGGCAACTGAAAATACATTTCAATGCTTCTGGCAACTAATAAGGTCTTTTCAGATACTATTTAGTGTAGACTGCTTCACTTTCAGGGTTGTGCTAGCATCTTGAAACGGAAGGCAGAAAAATGGGTTATGAACACTTGTCTGATACTGAAGTACTTTTTACTTCAGGCAGTCAGTCATTCAATTAAATTGATATCCGTTTCCTTTGGATAGTTTATAAACTTCAGCCAGTTTGTTTACTCAATTACATCCTGATTTGACCCCGGTTTAAGTCTAATCTGAAGTCTCAGTCTATCAGAGGGAGAAATTCAGTAATTATTTTTAAGTAATTCCAACTGTCTATAAAATAACACATTTCAGAGTACATTTTTACTGATGACTGTGGCATTTTAAAGTACACACTATATATTTGCTGTAACTGAACACTTTTTTGCACAGGGCAGATAGATTGGGGAATGCAGAAGTATTTGATTGTGCTTGAGAACGTGATTGAGCTTTTATTCCTTGCACTAAATTTCAAAACCAATCCACCCAATTACAATTATTACAGCCAGTTCAAGAAAACCTGATCAGTTTAGGGAGAAGCAAATGAACAACATTTGTGTTCCACTTAGAAGAAGGAAGGTGTTTAAAACCAGTGGCAACAGAGAAGAGGCTTTGGAGCCTTTGGTCTCTTGGTGACTCACACAACTGACTGTTCACAAAGATTAGCATGGTGCATTTCTAAGCACCTGAACTTCTAAAAAAGGTCTCGTCTTCTGTCTGATTCATTTAGACCTTGATGTCTGAAGTGGTACTCTAAATATAATACATTTCTGCGCAACAGATTTAGTAAAAAGTTTATTCTGAATCTACAAGGAAAATGATTTCACGAGACAAGATATTAGTATATTCGTATCCCTTTTTCTTTGTGAAGAGCAAAGGCATTCACAAACCCTTGTAGAATTGTGCTGCTTGTTACAGTATTTGTAAGGTCTCTCTAAACCTTTGTTTACATCTTTCTACTTTCAGACTCAAAACATCATGTATGACATGATTTCTGACTTAAATGAAAGAAGCGAAGATTTTGAGAAGAGAATTGTTACTCTGGAAACTAAACTGGAAACTTTAATTGGCAGCATTCAAGCTCTCCCTGGACTGATTAGCCAGACAATCAGCCAGCAACAGAGGGATTTCCTTGAGGCTCAGATACACAATTATGATAAGCATG
This sequence comes from Buceros rhinoceros silvestris, assembly GCF_000710305.1. Lineage (NCBI taxonomy): Eukaryota > Metazoa > Chordata > Aves > Bucerotiformes > Bucerotidae > Buceros > Buceros rhinoceros. The sequence goes on along the minus strand of NW_010416893.1, from coordinate 25,263 downwards.
TTGCCTACAGTGCTGAACGGTCACGATCTTTGTCGAGAAGAAGGAGATCATCTTCCACAGCACCACCAACTTCATCAGAGAGTAGCTAGAAGAGAATAAGTTAACCACAAATAAAGACTTTTTGCCATCATATGGTCAATATTTTAGCTTTTATTGTAAAGCCCTATGGTTCTAACCGGTGTTACCTGGGTTCTGATGTCAGAATTCTGGATACCTGAACACATTTTAGGCCAAAATGAGTGAAAACTCTTTTTTCCCCCCTCCTCCTCTCAGATGCACAGTGAATGCACCTATTATTGCTACATTAGATTGTTCCTCCTGTAATTTCACAAACTTTTTATTCATGCACTTAAAACTAACTTTACTACTACAGTATATACTATAATAAAAAGGTTAATTTCTGCACAGTTGCTTGGTTACTTGGACTTAACATGTGAAAAAAAGCTCACAATCAAAAGGTCTAATTATAAACTTTTAAGAAAATTAATCAAAGCTTAATACTTATCTCTTAGTATGAAAAATAATTCTCTAAACTTTGCTTGCAGTGGAGGGGGAAAAAAATCAATATTCATCTAACAGTGTGCTGTATATGTAGTCATTTTAAAAGGTCACTGACAGCTTCGATTTCTGAAGTGATTAATTAAAAATATAGTTTATCCTAGAAAATGTCATGAAGTATGCTATGGGTTTTTTAAATCTTAGGGGTTTTGTTTAACATGCATTCATACGCACGCACATAGATAATATATATACATATGTACTTATGTATATAAAATTATTTATGCAATGCCCATGGCAAAGATCTTTTAAATTGACTATTTGTAAAGCTACTGGCATACAAAGAGCACAGGTAAAGTCCTGTTCATTTATTCAGAGTCTCATAATTATGCCAGGTAAGTACATCCAGACAGAAGCATCACTTTCAAGCTGGAGGTCTCCCATGAATGCTTTTGGGTTTTGAAAGTGTTAGATTGCTACTTCCTTCACTCCATATAATGTTTCTGGAGTGGGTGACAGACATATAAGAGTTACAGTACACATGACTGCGTGATGGCAGCACAGTGTTCTGTGTACAGTACGTTTGGGTAATCCCTGTGAGCTCTGCAGTGCAGTCAATCTTAGCAAGACACGTTCAGCAATATTTCCAAAAACTGCCATAAACTGGAGTAAAAGCAGTGGGGTATCTGTGGTAATTTACTTTCATGCACATATAATACAGTCTCTTGCTTTCGTTTAAAAAAAACACAAAGCATAGTGTACAGGTTCGTGAAACAGTTCTGGCTGACTTTTCTCCTAGTTTATATTCCAGGGTAGCAAAACCAGGTGAGCTTTAATGTTCAGCATATGCAACTTGCATTCACAATTCCTAATTACAAATGGGAAATTATTTGACCTTGTGAAATATTTTATAGCACTTGCTATTTATGAAATATACTAGTCTTGTCTCCACCCCTCTTTACAGACAAGATTGACATGATAGATAAGGATAAAAAGTAGGCATGGATACTGTTTCCAAGGAATACTACATCTGCCTAGAAGTAATTAACATGCACGTTGAAGGAGATGCTGATTGGTCCATGAGACATTGTGAGTGCTGCTCAGTAGCGACAGGCAGGGAAGATAGCAATGCAGAAAGTCAGGGCAGAGCCGTGCTGGACAAGAAGAAGAGCTGTTTTCCCAGCACCCAAAATTCCCCAAACCAAGGACATAATCTGAAAAACAGCAGACACTTCAGGCCTGTTTAAAATAAAGGGTCTGCTTTTCTGGCAGGTACAAAATACGTAACTGATTCATATAAGTTACATCCAGAGGCATTGCTTGTCTATGAAGAAGGTTGAGTTCTTCCAACACTTTCTGCATCCTTGAGAAAGATTATGACTTTGTGGTGTTTTCTCCTCTAGATGAGCAGGACAGTTGCACACCTTCAGAGTGCCTTGTTTACAGACTGTGATACTTTGTGACTGGAAATAATAAGCAGTATGCACAGTATTTGCAGTTCTCCTTTTGTTGTTACGAAGTTCATTTCCAAAGGAAAAGATGGATATTATATAGCAGTAACACCGTACTAACCCCCTCGTAAACTAGATGATGAGATTTTGAATGGTCATGAGGCTACCTGCTTTACCCTGTTAGCAGGATTAAAAGAAGTGATTAATAATATTGGAATTTAGTAGTCGTTTCAGAATTCTTTTTCTGAAGATTTTTGTTTGTCCATTCTCACATTTCTTCTGTTTAATTTAGAATATTTTTCCTGTCATTGAATGTGAAATACACTTGCTGTAGCTTGAATACATTCCTTTTGTCCTCTCAGCTCGAACTAGCTCTTGTGTTGTTTACAACATCTTTTTTTATTTGTAAGACACATTTTTTTCTCCTCTGGATTGAACAACTGCGTTTTTAAAGAACTGTAGCTCCACACTGAAAATTCTTGCCAATCTGTCAGATTTAAATTTGAATTAAGATCTAGCTATAAGTATTGAGCTGGTTTATTCTGATGTGAAAGAGCAACTGTCATCTTTGACTTCTCAATTTCTTTTACACAGCTGTACTTAGTAAATTCTTGCAGCAGCTCTATGCAAGCAGGACTATCTCCATCAGGAGAGTTCTCTAACAGAATACCAAATTCTTTTGAATTTGTTCCTGTGTTTTTAAAACAAACAGCAAATGATGACAGCATAGAATAGTCCAGTTCAATCTCTTAATTTACTGTAAAACTCACAAAATATTATCTACTTTTTTGGTTTTGATGATTCTTTTCTGCTAATACTTGGTTTTGAAAAGCACTTAAGCATTACATTGGAGTCCAGCTGAAGAAAAGACAGACACAAACTGATATTAAGGAGAACACAAGGCAGCATGGGTTTGATTTTCTTACTCCTGGTACAAAACCCCTTTTAACCATTCCTTGTTTGAGTTTTGTAGTACCACAAATTCCATTAGAGCTTTTTTGTGTGCAAAACTTAGGCTCATTCACCATGCTCCGCATATGAGCTCACCAAAAGGAAAAAGTGGCATTATGACCAATCTCCAAAATAGCTTGTGTAGTTAAATATAGATTATTCTTTGAAAGATTGTTCACAAATGGCAAGGAATCCTCCAAAGCATATGGCATACTTACCATGTTACAGCTGAAAATCTTCATGCACCTCTTGCTTCAGTTTCACCCGTAGGAAAATTCAGGTTTCAGTTGCTATTGAAGTTCTCCTTTTCACTCCATTCCAGACTCCGATTCTGTTTCTCAGTTACTTTGGAGTCTTGTTGCTAATCCCTGCATTTTTAATGACCCTTAGCAAAGATATCTTGCCTGTAAGGACTGAAATATAAGGTCACAAATAAGCCTATTCACCATGCGTAGAACTAAGTACATTGATTTAAATAGTATGTTTTAGTTACACTTAAGTTTTTGCAGGATCAGAAAAATACGACCATGTATTATACTTGCAAATACTCTGCAGTTCTTAATTCTGCAAATCATTATCAGTCTTAAGCCTGCAGATCTTCCCAGACAGATATGTGCTATTCC